>NC_090281.1:25535669-25835669 GCF_037392515.1 Haliotis asinina | reverse complement strand
AATAGGCCATATATGACTGCAGGGCACCTGGGTATCATTGTAAGCTTGTATACTCGATGTCTGTTACCTGTTGAAGCACCCCTGTGGTGGAGTCCCGGATCCCACTTTCGTGTTTGAAATGCGGGTGTCACCAAGATTAAAAAGTATTTGTACTCTGTGACACGAGCGACACCACGCGGGCGGTACCACCAAGAGCTCGTGACTGAAGAACGTGTCGTTGGTCTGGAGGATTTGTCAAATATTTGCCAAATATAACACCAACTCTTTTTCATTATCAATTTCCTAAATTGTGTTCAGTGCGTGAAGCCCATTTCTTTTGTGCTCAGACCCGTGAAGACTCGGATTAGAACCAGTCTTCAGACGACAAGAATGGGTTGTTCAAGATCACTTGTAACCCGGATCTTCACGGTTTGGGCTACCATGGATCATCAAGAGACACCTGTTATCATGGATGATACACAGTCTACCGGACGCAATCTGCATCGGTCATATCATAGTGGACAGGCATTATCGGTTCACTTACAACGAATTTACTGACTGCAGCGTTATCTAGGATGACACAGCCATCAAGACCGCATCGTCATCGATTGCTCATCAACTGTCGGTCATGCATCATGACTTTCCCTGATAACCTCATGAACATGATAACAATGTTTACTCCTTCAGAAATTGGGTGCAGTGTGCAAAGGCCATTTCTGGTGTCTCCCGCCGTGATAAGAGCTGACACTCCTTGAGTTTAACATGTGAAGACGCAAGCTCGTAGCAGAACATGGGTGCAGTGTGTGAGGCCCATTTCTGGTGTTCAGCGCAGTGATATTGCTGGAACATTAATTACGAAACGCAGAGTAAAACTGACTCTGACTCACTCATAGCATAGCAACAAAGTGTGCGATATTTTTCAACCCCCATACGTACCTAGGTGTGTGTCGATCCTGTTACGATATTTTTCAAAACGTCTTAAAGTCAGGATCCAAACATTTAACCTCTTTTTAGCATCAGTAATCCTCTCGCATCTGGGTGCATGTTAAATTTCAAACATATTTATTTATGTCATAAGATTAGTTGCTGTGTTGTCTCCAACATGTGACCCGTGAAGATCCCTTCTTAGAACTGATTTCAGCAACCCTCAATTGTCGTAAGAGGCGATTAACGGGATCGGGTGGTCCGACTCGCTGACTTGGTTGACACTTGTCGTCGGTTCCAAGTTGCGCAGATCGATTCTCATATTGTTGATCACTGGATTGTCTGGTCCTGATTCGATTATTTACAGACAGCCGCCATATAGCTGGAATATTGCTGAGTGCCGCGAAAATTAAACTCACTCACTCTTCATCATGGGTAAACATGAATGCGGATGACATTGCACTCTGGTCCGTGAAGCCACATCACCGAATAACATTTACTGACTGGTCGACGTAAATGTTAACACTAAACGTACCATTCATGGCAAAATCCAGTGCAGAGTTGTGTCCTTAAGGTGTTCCAGGATCTGATGATCACAGGTTGGAATCCCCGAATAGCCCTGATCGTTAGCATCAGGTTGACAACCTACAGAAAATACATCACTTCATATGACGACATAAAAAAACAGGAAACGCATAGGTGATTTTGAGAGTATATGTAGCAAAAATAATACAAATAAACTGTCTTTCCAAAATGATTCTGCGCCCAATTTTAAGGTTTTCTCGTTTCGAAGGGTTTAAGCGTTTGAAGAAAATATTCGCGAAAACGTATTTAAGAAAACATGCAAAGCAATATGCACGTGCAAGTAAGCGGAAAGGCATGCGGTAACGATCACTATAACAAGGCAGACGTTGTGTGTAAGTTTGTCAATCGTTTTTGCCTGGAAAAGTAGAAACCATCATGCTGGGGAGCCGCAGTCTGCAATTTCAGCTTTCAACGTTCATCAGAGCACCATATTTCGCCTTTGGGGTCGTTTCTTACAGGTCAATTCAACCCAAGATCGCCCGAGAAACGGCCGTCGAAGAGTTACCACCTAAACCCAGGACGCAACATCCGTCACAGCCGTGGCACAACGGATCCCATGTTTGAGAATAATTTCCGACCAAACTGTCGGGAATCTATTGCCTGAAGTGAAAATTCGACCAAGAAAGGCTGTTGTCGCCATTGTCTTGAGAGACTTTCATCGGCGTAATGGCTTGTAGTGGTGTCTTTGAGTACAGAACTGGAACCTCAGCGAGTCTAGGTTACTGATGAATCACGATTTCCTCTTACCGGAAGCATATTTACCGTTTTGCATTAATTGCATTTATTTCGAAAGCTTCTGTAGGTACAGTGTCATGATGTGGGGTGAGATATCCTGCACCCAAACATCTGATTTAGTGGTGGTTCAGGGGAACCTGACGGCAAGTCGGTACATCAAGGAAGTCCTTGCACGTCACATTCTTCCGACTATGGACCGACAGAGAAAGTTCTTCCCGCATGACAACGGTACATCACATCCAACACTCACGGTCGGCTACCTTGCCAATTGTAACGCCAATATCGTGTCCTGGCCTTCGCGACCACCGAATCCAAACCCATCAAAACACGCCTCAGACAAACCCACAACTTACTGGCCATCGCACAGCAGGAGGAGTGGGGCAGAATTCCGCGAAAGTGACTTCGCGGAAGTTTGTGCCGCGAGACGGTGCCGAGCATTAGTTGCTGCCAATAGGGGCAATACAAAATACTGACTTTGACGCCATCTTGTGAACTCAAATAAACAGAAACTCAACATCAAAGGCTGCTGCTGTTGGCGAACCTTTGTCTATAGATATGTGGCCTTTCACCACTGAAATTACATGCATTTCGTGCTGTTCAACTAAGGCACTAAATTCTTTCAAACATGACTGATGCGTTTCTTTTTGAAGAACGTATATACAGACGCAGGACAATTTGAGATAATCAGTTATCTTTCCTCGGTTTAAGAATAGAAAGTTACGCACGTTAGGATCACTTTTGCCTCGTAACATCCATGACACAAAGGTATTTCCCCTGACCCAGTTTCTTCCGAAATCAAACAAATACTATCTGAAGTCGAGAGGACGTTTAAGAAGCATGTGACGATGATATTTCGGACTAAAAAGGAGGACTTTCGTTCTTGACATAATTACAGATGTCTTTATTGGAACCCATCTGGGACTTTGCACCCTACTTTCACTCCGTCAAAATCGGTAGATTTTGTGAACGTTTAATATCTATTACTTTTCTATACCTGTGATTTTCAAACATAGTATGTTTATCTCCATTCTACAGTAACCGTGTTAAGATTTAAAAAAAACCCAACAAAACAAATGCACATATTGTGTTGGAAACTAAGATGTTTATATAACGTGATTATATACTTCTGAATGACTTTAATTTACCAGACACAGTCCAGTATTTGCTTAAATCATGGTAGAATAAAATAAAATATCTTATTAGTTTTAATGTTAGAATCATGTATTAAATATCTCAGTATCTTCTTATCATAGGAGATATGGCATCAAAATCATCTAAGGTGTAGAGTTGTTTCTTAGGCTTGCCAGGATTTGATTGGAATCCTTGAAATCGCCCTGATTTGGCCTCTTGTTATCACCACGCACACATAATTAGTACTGTATTTTAAATGTGTATGTCATTTCTCCCATTACTGTTTTAATACTGATAATACGAAACATACAGATTACACACTATCGCAGATGTAGAGGGTGCCATCAGCTACTACATTAACGTTGTTAGGTTCTGACGTCGGTTTAAGCAGAGAGTCGAATCCACAAACATTGATCTTGGGTGTTAATGGACGATACCATGAGCTATAACTGTCGAAAGTCTTTGTGTATAACCCACTACACCTATATCCTACATACGTGTGGAGACGTGACGACCATCAGTGGCTCACATAGGTATATCACTATGACGAATTCATCGCGTGATATGTGACGCAAAAAAAAAATACTCCCTCAGCATGAAGAGGTCAGCCGTTCACACTATATAACAGTCTGCATTTGGCCGACGTAACAGAGGACATAGTTCTGATCTCAAGTAACTCTCATCTCAAGTAACGAATCGCCATCTTGGGTTTCCAACTTCTGGAAGCAAACGACATCATCCATCAGGCGATATGTGTCGGTTCGTAGTCGGTGTTGTCGCCTTGATGGTGACGCTGTCGGCCGCAGCTCCTAAATCTGCAACGACAAAGCCAGCACAAAACGCCGTCGTATACCCCTCAAACTTCCCCACCCCAACCGAGACCTACAGCAGGTTCGCCCAGATGGATGTTTCTGGAAACTACTTCCTGTTCTGGAGGGCAAACTCCACACACATCCATTTTGAAACTCATGTGAAAACCAGGGGCTACGTAGGCTTCGGTATCTCCAGTAATGGCAACATGTACCCCGCTGACGTGGTGATTGGCTGGGTGAAGGACGGGAAAGTGCACTTTGAGGTGAGTTTTATTTACTATTTATATGCATTTGTCTGGGAAAAACACCCAACGCATGTTGTGCGTTACCTTAGCGACCAATTGGTAGTCCATCAATCAACTCACGGCACCTAAACAACACAGGCTAGGTTAGCTGCCAACTTTTCCTCCGCCCAAGGATGATAATTCCTACAGGCGTTTTGAGCCAAGTTGAGTTGCGTCCCTTTACAGTATCTCTACCCCCCACTGACACTGGTATTCGAGCGGTCTTTACAAGAATTTTGAAATTACGCCCGGAATTTCACTCAGACCGAAATATATTCATTTTTGACAATTTATGTTGTATAGTTTTGGGACTGTCATTGAATGAAAACTGGGGAAAAGATTTTCAGATGGGTCCACTGCACAAGGTGAGCATTAGCCTGCTCATATACCCCAACGCTCATTTACGAAAGTCGAAGAGCTCTTTTGGATTACAGCACCAATTGCAAGACTAATGACTGTTTGTTTACTTGTTTAATCAAACTGGCATAATCAGACGCCATGTACAAACTAAATAACACCTTGATCGTCTCCAACCTTACCATTTTGTACTATGTTCAACTAGCCACTATTCTGGACAACTCCGTGCATGGTTGTGCCGCTTAACGCTGTAGAGAGAGTAACTGGTGTCCGCGACAGCTGAGAGAGCGAACACGCTATATCTCAACAAAGAGATTGTCTTGACTGAAAAAGACAGTGACGTACCATTTAAATGAGTGTATGAACAGTTTTAATGACAGTGGTTAATTTTCACATTTACTGTTAACCTGCACGTTTATAGTGCTGTTATGAATATCATTAGACTAATTTGTAAGATAATTTCTCGCCTTGCATTATACATGTATCATGTTATTCCTTATATAGTATCAGTCGATTCTTTCATATTACTATACTCGTTCACCTGTTATAGTATGTTATGGTATGTTATGGTATGTTATGGTATGTATTTTGAAACCTATGCATGATTTAACATGAGTTGCAGATTGTTTATGTGTGATCACAAAAAAAAAATATAAAAAAAGAATAAATAAATAAATAAATAAATAAATAAATAAATAAATAAATAAATAAATAAATAAATAAATAAATAAAATTCCACAATATGGTTGTATTAGTAGAAGGGCAATGGGGTAGCACAGTCGCTAAAGCGTCCGCTCATCTCATCGAAACCTTGGGTTCGAATCCTACATTCGAGTTCAATATATACTGAAACGTTTCTGCTGTCCCCCGCGGCTATATTCCTTACTGCTTTAAGCGGCTTAAAATTATAATACCCCCTTTGATCATCGGCATGGTTTCTTCCAGGACCGCCACACAATCGGCTTCTATGAACCAATCATCGACGACTCCCAGGACTGGACGCTCATCGCCGGCTACGAGAACGACTTCGGCACGGTGTTAAAGTTCTCGCGAGCACTGGACACATGTGATGAGAAACAAGACCGTGTAATTAAGGTAGAGGATTGTGTTTGTTTAGAATGTAGTCTAGTGGTTAAAGCATTTGCTCGTCACGACGAAGGTCGTGTTCAACTCCCCATATGGGTACAATCTGTAAAGCCTATCTCAGGCTCCCCCACGTATTGCTAAAAGCGGTGTTAAACTAAACTAAACACACTCACTGTAAATGCACAAACCTGATAAGTCATTTAACTCATTTAACTAATATACCCAAAGCGCATAGACGTTGATTTTCAGCAAGTCGTGGCATTGCGTAGGCATTATTTACCTTTGATTTACCTTAAACAGATGTTTGTTAGCATCAAGTTCCCAACTAACACAAAAAACATGATCATGCAAACTGTGATAGACGACTATAGTTCCGAGAGATCTTCTCGACAATGTACTGAAAGATGTTCGTGTATCAGCCGGGGACGGTCTCAGCAGCTAGAAGTGCTCCAAAACTCGAACATCATACTATGGCGAAAGGCGTGAAAGGAGTGCACTCAGCAATATTCCAGCTATATGGGGGCGGTTTGTAAATAATCAAGTGTGGACAAGACAATCCAGTGATCAACAACATGAGCATCGATCTGCACAATTGGGAACCGACGAAATGTGGTCAACGAAGTCAGAGAGCCTGACCACCCGATCCCGTTAGCCGCCTCTTATGACAACCATGGGTTACCAATGGCCAGTATTCTAACCCGGATCTTCACGGGTCTGTGATGAAAGGAGTCTTGTTAATGCAGGGCCAGACCTCTGGTATCGGATCACGTACAGCAGGTCACTGACTTTGAGACATTCCAGCATGAAGTGTAGTCATTGCTCTTCTAAAGAGTCGATAACCTGTAATTTATTATTTATCCTTATAATTTAATGTTAGAATAATCGTTGTTAAGATATATATGAGTGAGTGAGTGAGTTCAGTTTTACGCCGTACTCAGCAATATTCCAACTATTCGGCGGTGGTCTGTACATAATCGAGTCTGGACCGGTCAACCCTGTATCAACAGCATGAGCGTCGATCTGCACAAATGGGAACTTGTAACATGTGTCACATGACAAGCACAGTCGCTTTTTATTGCAAGCATGGGGTGCGGAAGGCCTATTCCACCCCGGACCTTCAAGGGTCGAGATATATATGAAGCAACGTACGGTCATCTTTCTCAAACAAACTTAGCCATCCCATTGAGTTTTGTATATATTACTACTTATAGCTTACGATCTATGCAACGTTAAACAGTCCGAAAGTCCTGAAAATATCGAAATTACTGAAAACACTTAAATTGACCCATTATTCACTTCCCATGCAGAGACTCGTTTGGAGTTAGTTGGTCCATGTGCTGTGTATATCCATGTTTCTCTCCCGCAGGATGGGACCACAAAAGTCATTTTCTCCTACCACCCAGATGACCCCATCCACGAGACGGGCCTGACATACCACGGTCACGGCAGACGGGGGTCCAAGAGTCTCCTACTGCTGGACTTGAACCCGACCGTGAAGGAGTTGCCAGCTGACACCAAGCACTTTGACATGAAGAACCAGCAGGTGAGGAGATCAGTACGATCTTCACCATGACTCCCGGATGGAACCGGGACCTTATATTGCTAAAATACAGACTACAATTAAAGTGTAAACTAGCACGCACGACTAGCACGCAAGTCGTTACGTTCATAAGTCTGTTTGGATGGATCGTAAAACAACTTTAGCACAACTTTCACATTAAATGAGCGTTACGATCGTCTCAGCGCTGATGAGAAGTATACTCTGCATAGTATCAGACGTCGAACCTTGGCCATACTTCCAGCCCATACAGTGATGCATACGAATCCTGAATTCCGGCCCCTCCCCTAATCTGCAAAATGTTTCCATGACAGCAGTCGTTGTCCTTTTACTCCAGAGCCGGTGTAACCTTAAGATAAAGCGTCCGTCCGTCATGCTGAAGATCCGGGTACGATTCCACACATGGGTACAATGTGTGAAGCCCATTTCTGATGTCCCCCGACGTGATATCGCCTGAAGATTGTTAAAATCTCATACCCCATTCACTTTCTACTCTAAGAGACATTATTATACCTTCATGCTTAATACCCCGTCTTTTTTCTACAGTTCCACCTACCTGCTGTAGACACGTACTATCACTGCACCGTCTTCAAGATGCCTGTACTTCCACAGAAACACCACCTCGTTATGGTAGGATGAATAAATGACTTTCGGAGAGCAGCAAGTGTGCGTGCGTGCGTGCGTGCGTGCGTGCGTGGGTGATAACTTGGAATGGCCCTTTGGTACATGGTTACTGAGAAACTATGAAGCAGTTCAAGACTGATATCCGTTATCAGACACGATTCCTTGGGAAACGGTTCCCTATTTATGGCGTTGGGGATGATGATGATAATTTTTAAAATTTCTATGTGCACAGAATTGCTGAGACACACACAAATTATTGAAGACCCCTATTCTTGAATTGTCTTATCTGTAATCTTGAATAGTCTCACTTGTAATCGTCTTGTTGTAGTACTAAATCCTCTCACCGTACCCTGGAATAGGTTCTTATTTCCTTGGATAACTGTGCCACTAATACGTCAGTTTGTGTCCCCAGTACGAAGCGCTCATCGACCCTGGGAACGAGGACGTCCTCCACCACATGGTGTTGTACACGTGCCCCGGCAAGATGGATGACAAATACGATCTCATGCAATACCATTGCTACCACGAACACGACCCACTACTTCAGGCGTGTACAGGCGTTTTCCTAGCCTGGGCTGTAGGGGGAGAGGTGAGCCCCATTCTCATACAGTTCCGTTTCCGGGGTATAATTGGGCCTGTAAGTCTCACGAGACACTACTTCCGGTACTAAGCTGGATCCCTATGCGCGCGCCAACTTGCAGTACCGCATTTGCGGTGACGAGCGCTTATTCGAGAACCAGTTCTGGTTCAAAATTGTGCGACCGCGGACTTTGCTAGACTGAATCAAGTGCACAACCATGATTGGCTGTCAAAGCTGTAGACAGTCGTAATATTTGACAAGCTTTTAGAATGGTTAGATCGGGAATTTATTATTCCCGCAAGGATTATCGGTTTCCTACTGTTAACTAACTACCACGATACCATTTGAAACAGTAAGAAACGCTGATTGTCACGGGAAGGTCTAAAGTCTGGCAAAGTGCCCGGAAGGTCCCCAAAATGCCGTTCCACTAAGCCATCGTTGCTTGCCGATTGTCCCAACTCAATGTCAGCGTATTGGAGTTAAGATTGTCTTGATACTAAGATGAGTTTGTGGAACTGGAACTGGGAGTATGCATGTCTTAAGAGGCAACCTTTATTTCATTTATGGCGCTTTGTCGTTTGAATGACACACTCAGCAATTTTCTAGCTATATAGAGGCTGTTTGTAAATAGTCGAGTTTGGACAAGACAACCTGGTGATGAGAGGCAATTGCTGGATCGGGTTCATCACATGTGAACGCAGCCAAATGTGGTGATAGTCCCCTATATTAATCACTGTGTTATCTGGTCCACATTCGATTGTTATCAGGCAGCCGTACGAAGCTTGCATATTGTTGACGTTAACATAATCAAAGGGTAGAAATAGCTGTGTTATACATTAGCAGTGAGACTGAACATTCGATACTACAGAGAGTGATTGTATACAACCGACTCACCGAATAGCGACTTTGGCACCATTCTACAAAGTGAGCACCATGGAATCAACTAAGCTCCGAGACGCCCATACCTAAATCAAATATCATCTCACTGCTCCATTGTCCAGCGGTTAAAGCGTTAACTGGACAAAACGAAATCCGGTTTCACGATCGGGAACACCAGCAATAGGCTTCGCACATTGTAAGCATGATGGGAAATCGAACCCGGGTCTTCGGCGTGACGTCCGAACGCTTTAACCACTAGACTACCTCACCGCCCCGAGCGGAACCTAATACAGTAATTGTCAAAATGGCGAAAAACTAATTCTGTTGCAACAATATCTTCAGCCGTTCTATCTTCCTGATAATGCGGGATTCCCTCTTGGAACGAAAGATGATCCGCGCTTCCTACTGCTGGAGACTCACTATAACAATCCATCTCTGAAAACAGGTACGTGTATCCATTATCTCCTACTACAACTCTGTAAACTACCCCACTACAACAACCCACAAAGCTACAACGTCACCCACGATAGCCCGTGTAGTCAGCCATGTGGTACCCGGAAGAAAGGGGAAAGTTCACCCTCATAGACCAGATGTCGGCCTGACAATAATCTGCATCAAAGCAATTATAAGCACGAGCATCGATCTACGCAAGTGAGATCCTATGGCTGCCTGGCATGTATAAACCAAGTCAGACAAACCTGTGTGACACATATCATAGTATCCTCATTGCTTAGATCGATTCTCGTGATGTTGATCACTCGATTGTCTGGTTCAGACCCAGCTGCTTTCAGACTAACGCCATGTAGCTGGGATATTGCTGAATGCGGCGTTAAGCAACAAACAAACATTAAAGCACTGAAATATAATATACTGAACTGCAAAAGAAACGCTGGTTTCGAAGAAATGAAATCTCATAAAAGTAAGCGTTCATGCTCATGGTGAAGTGACGTAATGATCCCGGGTCAGATGTAACCATGTGCATGGAATCCATACAAAACATTCGCACAAACACACCCACAGTGCAACAAAACCATTTTGATAGCAACAGCATCAACTGTTCTGGATGGAAAGCATTCATTTCGCGCTGAGGTATCCTTTTCAAACGTTTTTGTTAAAAAAACAAAACAGTCCAGTATTGACGCTGGAAGGTGTACACACCACACAATCCATGACTCAGCAGAGGTAAATGGCCACTGGAAATTTGCACGAAGGCAACTCTGCAGCTGCTGTGGGTAACAATTTGACTGTCATCTTACCACCATTACACAACTTTCTCAACGTTCTCGGCAAACCGAGTACCGAATGGCCGCGGCCACTTCTCATGCGCAGGAGCGGTTCATCCTGGTCACTGGAACCGAACCCTGGCAGCAGCAGTACCAGCAGCCTTAGTTCATGGGTCAAGGAGGGCAGTGTCCAGCGATACCATTAGGTGTCGTCTTCAGGCTGCTGGTATCCGCTGCCGATGGCCATATGTGGGGCAAAGTTTTGACTCGTCAACAACGCCGACGACTTTTACAGCCCTCATACAGCAAGGGTTTCGATGGATTATATGGTTCAGGACAACATTAACGTTCTTCAGTGGCCGTCTCATTGCCCAGATATGGCTAACAATGAAAATTCTTAGACGACATTGGACATAGGATTTCTGAGTAGCAACTCACACTTGCACTTTCACAGTTGGAACAGTTTGGTGTGTGAGTGAAACCACTTGCCTCAGGCATTCTTTGAGGCTCTAATGAACTCAAATAGGCGACGCTTCACGGCCTGTGTGCAAATCCGAGGTGGCTTTACGCGCTCTTAAAGAAACTGTAACTTTTCACCTTCAGGCGTATCTCCATTTGACGACCGGTGATCAATTCGAACTTACTGAAATTCAATGTCAACACCAACTTTCAGCTGTTAAATTGACAGTCTTTTCTATAGGATAAATGATTAGATTATACATTTGATTGTCTGCTATTTAAACACTTGACAAAGTGCCAGACTTGCGTTTCTTTTGCTGTCAGTATATGTTGATATATCATGAGTTCCAGTTTGTCAAACACATTTTACGAGTACTTAAGGCGTTTCCTGCCTTGATTGTCTTTTTCCTTGAGACAAATGTATGTTTCTGTCATGGTTCAGGGGTCATCGACAGCTCCGGCATGCGCATCCACTTCACGCCGACTTTACGACTTCACGATGCCGGGGTGCTGGAGACTGGGGTTATGGTGGACAGATTCCAGATTGTCCCCCCTGAGTACGAGTCCTTCAAATCCCGCGGATACTGCAGTATGGAGTGTATGCAGAGGGTAAAGGAGTCATTTTCTGTCTCTTTTCACATATCTTGCCCTTTCACATATCTTGTCCTTTTACATTTCTTACCATTTCACATTTCTTAATCCTTTTCACATTACTTCACCCTTTCACATTTCTTGACCGTTTCACATTGTTTTTGCCCTTTTCACATTTCTTGACCTTTTCACATTTTTGACCCGTTTTACATTGTTTGTTCATCATATCCACATACTCCTAGCTAACCAATATACCGTTTAATACATCCTGTGCTGTTCCACATAATTTGATACCTGTAATACCTATTTACCTATAAACCTATTTACCTTAATATTTGATATCTCCAAATGTAAACTATTTGCCTTGTTTACAGACACCGCCAGACAAAAGTGTGAATGTACGTCTATATTGGATACCTCTAAATGATATGACTAAATGGTTTATATTCAGTCCCTGACTCGGTCCACTGCCCCTGAGATGAACGTGTTCGCTGTGTTCCAACACACCCATCTTATTGGAAAGGGAATCAAGACCCGCATTGTCAGGAACGGCACTGAGATCGAACCCCTCATCGTGGACGACAACTACGACTTTGACTTCCAGGAAACTAGACTGCTGGCTCACGAGAGGAAGCTGCAAGTGGTAACACTCAATTTTAGCCAGTCAAAGCGAATCCAACGATCCGATTACAACCAATGTCCAACCATATTTTAGACATCTATATGAAGAAGCATAAACTACCAGTCTTGCTCACACCGGGTAGAGTGATACCTTTCTTTTGTACTTTAATATCATCCCACTTTGGAAACCTTTAACATATACTGTCGAACTGAAGAAATTATCTGAGCACTAAGATAAACTTACGATGGTCGTTGTGCCAATATCGCTATCTGAACGAATCCCAAGATCCTAATCCACAAAGCGTGCGTAATGTTACGACTCTACGTAAGTTTATAGTTTATCACTGTCTTATGAATGTTAAGTCGTAAGTTTATAGTTTATCACTGTCTTATGAATGTTAAGTCGTAAATTTATAGTTTATCACTGTCATATGAATGTTAAGTCGTAAGTTTATAGTTTATCACTGTCTTATGAATGTTAAGTCGTAAGTTCATAGTTTATCACTGTCTTATGAATGTTAAGTCATAAGTTCATAGTTTATCACTGTCTTATGAATGTTAAGTCGTAAGTTTATTGTTTATGTTTAAGTACTAGTTTAAGTTTAAGTGTTTCGGACACCGAGTTTAGCCGATCAATTTCCGGTACCATTCGTTATGGTCTGGTCGAATTCCACATCCAAATGTATTTTCCTTCTTGCTCGGCGACTGATTAGAATGCAGTTACTTTGAAAGATCAAACGGCTTCAACGGGTTTTTTTCCTCAGAAACCTTTGAGGGTTTTAAGCAACCCATGATTGTTGTAAGAGACGACTAACGGGATCGGATGGACAGGCTCGCTTATTTTGTTGATACTTATTATCGTATCCCAGCCGCGTGGGTCATTGTTCATGATTTGGATCCCTGGATTGTCTGGTCCAGACACGATATACAGCTGGACATTTGCTGCGTGTGACTTTAGACAACAAACAAACAGAAACACGTATTTTACCATGATGTCTACTCATAACCCGTGAAGATCCGCGTTAGAATTTATCTTCAATATCCTTTGCTTGTCGTAAGAGGCGACTAACGGCATTGAGTGGCCAGGCTCGCTGACGTAATTGACACATGCCATCGTATCCCAATTGCTCAGATCGATGTTCAAGCCGTTGATCACTGGATAGTCCGGTCCATGCTCGATCACTTACAAACCGCCACCATATAGCTGGAATATTGTGGCATTAAACATCAAAGCAACTACACTCACTCACATTCTGTTGTGCCTTGATAACACAGGATACCATTGAATTATTGCTGTGAGCGTTTTACGTATAACAATTTAAACTTCTACATTGTATATAAGAAATATGTCATATATCCAAATGCCAACTATTTATCACGAAATTCAGCAATATCTAAACCATTCGATTATTTACAGACCGCCGCCATATAGCTGGAATATTGCTGAGTGCGGCGTAAAAGTAAACTCACTCTAATTTGAGAGCGCTATTAATATTAAAGCTACATTGACGTAAAGTTTGTACATGTCGGGACCGATACTAAATCTTGATTTTTCCATGATGCTCCCATAAAAGATTTCAGTCCCTCACTGTGGACTGTTTACTGTTCCAGGGAGACGCCATCATTACAGAGTGCGATTACAGGTCAAAGGAGAAGGGCAAATTCACATATGTAAGTGTCGACTGTCACACTATTTCATGGTATACACAAAGAACTTTCTAAAGTATCCCTTGTATATTTGCAATGATAACTCGTACATAAAACTCCCAGCGGTGACCACGATGGGAAAACGTGAAATATTTTTACCCGAATGATTCTTTGAAACGACAAAATTGTTGAACTCTTTGTTGATTTTATGAAGATAATTGCTCATTTTAAGAACAAAAACACTGATTTTCCTCCATAGCTTTGTCTGTACATATATGGCCTTGGAATGTTTAATGTTGACTTTATTGGTGAATGTAAACATTCAAAATGTCATTTTCCCTGTCTCACACAACGCATGGTCAATACCGAGTGCAACCTCCATTTGGTTTTAAAATAACAGTTATAGTACAGGGTTTTCAATATACAGGATAGGGTTAGCTATTAAAAAAACTGATGTGTAACAGGGATTACCCGTAGGGTAGGGTAGCCTCGTAGTTAAAGCATTCGCTTACCGTGAAGATCCGGGAAGGAATAGGTCTTCAACAACCCATGCTTGCCACAAAAGGCGACTATGTTTGTCGAAAGAGGCGACATAACAGGGTAAGGCGTGCTCAGTTGGTTTTCATATGCCATCGGTTCCCAGTTGAGCAGTTCGATGCTCATGCTGTTGATCTCTGGATTGTCTGATCGATTATTTACAGACAGCCGCCATATAGCTCTAATATTGCTGAGCGTAACACTAAACTCACTCACTCACAGGCGCATTCGCTCGTCGCACCGAAGATCCGTGGGGTAGCCTAATGGTTAAATCGTTCGCTCGTTATGCGAAAGACCGGCGTCGATTCCCATCATGGATACAATATGTGAAACCCATTTCGGGTGTACCCCGGCGTGATGTTGCTGGAATACTGTTAAAACCGGCGTAAAATCCAGCTCACTCACTCACTACGTGTTGCAGGGCGGCCTGAGTACCAGTGATGAGATGTGCCTGACCTTCATCCTGTACTACCCGCGGATGCCGATGTCCAACTGCCTCAGCCTCCCCATGTACGGCGCCTACATCAGCGATCCTGGTCAGAGGGAGGGGCTGATCCAATACCTGGAGACTCTTGACTGGAAGAACCAAACCACCAGAGACATGTTCCAGCAGAACACGGACCAGTCGAAATACTGGCTGGTCTGCATGGATTATGCTGGACCCACGTCGGTGAGTATAAGACTCTTTTGTTTATGAGAAAAAGACTTTAGTTTTGTTTGTGAGTAGAAGAGTTTTGCTTGACGCGGCACTCAGCAATAGGGCAGCTAATTGGATGAGGTCTGTAGACATTTAAGTCTGGACCAGACAATGCAGTGATCATCACACGGTGACCTCGGTAAACCAAGTTGGAGATCCCTTTAATCGTCTCTTACGACAAGCATGTAGAAGTAGCAGCAGCTGTAGTAGCTGTAGTAGTAGTAGCGGTAGCAGTAGTAGCAGCAGCAGCAGTAGTAGTGGTAGTAGTAGTATCAGTAGTAGTAGTAGTAGTAGCAGCAGCAGCAGCAATAGTGGTAGTAGTAGTAGTAGCAGCGGTAGCAGTAGTAGTGGTAGTAGTAGTAGTAGCAGTAGTAATACCAGCAGCAGCAGTAGTAGTAGCAGTGGTATTAGCAGTAGTAGTGGTAGTAGTAGGATCAGCAGTAGTAGTAGTAGTAGCAGCAGCAGTGGTAGTAGTAGCAGTAGTAATAGCAGCAGCAGCAGCAGCAGCAGCAGCAGTAGTAGTAGTAGTAGTAGCAGCAGCAGCAGTAGTAGTAGCAGCAGCAGCAGCAGTAGTAGTAGTAGTAGTAGCAGCAGCAGCAGCAGCAGTAGTAGTAGTAGTAGTAGTAGCAGCAGCAGTGGTAGTAGTAGCAGTAGTAGTAGTAGCAACAGCAACAGCAGCAGCAGCAGCAGTAGTAGTAGTAGTGATTATATAAAACATGCATCAAACGTAATTCAGTTATTTGACATAATTTGCTATAAAGTAGGTGGGGATTAAAATTTAGTGGTGACAAAATACTGTTTGATCAAGATCAGTTGAGTTGGTATGTGGTCCTGTGCATCGAACTCAGGCCACAAATTAGTTGAAGTTAAGCAACGTTGAGTGCAGAGTGGTCATGGGTGGGTGACCGTGCTTGGCAGCTTGAGTCCTGAGACTGTTTAGCACTTCAGCCCTGCTCTAGGAAGCACACATGATACATCATAGCCAAATGCGTTTGTTGGAAATTGCCTCTGTTCGTCCAGTGGGATGGGTCATGTGACTGTAACCTTCTAGCGCCTCACATACAGCTTGTGTTATGCGGGTAAGAATATTCAGATTGTGTATACAACGTCCAGTGAGTAACTAGTCTCATGGATATAAGTCGCTATATAAATGAATCATTATTATATTATTACCAATTCTCTGTCTCTGTCTGCAGTACTTCCGGAAAACTGCCCAGCCCGACCCCGTCACCAAGCCTTACGTGAAGCCAAAGAGCGACTGGTGCTCCTCCAAATGAAACGACATGGAAGAAAAGGAATTTGGGATATTTTGATATGCAAGCTTGTAAAAGACAATAAACAGTGCACGTTCCGATTTGCTTTTGCGATATCACTACTAGGAAGTCATGGCTCGCTTATCCGTTCACGTCATACAGTGGGAATATTGCTGAGTGCGGCGTAAAACTACACTCACTCATGTGTATCTGTACCAGATCAGTATTCACATATTTTAAAGTAGTGTGCTCCGAGTTGGGAACGATTCTGCCACCGAATAGTCAAAACCCAGGAATTCTCCTGGTTGATAATGGGGTAATTGGTATCGCAACCATAGATGCACCAACCGAATATGTTTGTTGACGTGTGGCCAGTTGACCGGAGTGTCGAGTGTTTAGGGTTAATCCACACTCAGTATTATATTGTTTGACTGCGGGCTGTAAAACGAATCGTGACGAGACGTAAGCTTTGATATACGATGACGTGTCAACCAAGTAAGCGAGAGATGACATTGTGTTCATTGACCATTAAAATGCATATTATGGACAAAACAGTTTCAAGTTATTCCTGCTTGCAGCATAGTCACAGTGTGTAGATACGCAAACTTCTCGATTTTGCGCCGTGCATGGGTGAGTGAATGAGTTTAATTTTACGCCGCACTTAGCAATATTACAGTATATCACGACGGTCTGTAAATGACCGAGTCTGAACCAGACTATCCAGTGAGCATCGATCTGCGCAATTGGGACTCGATGACATGTGTCAACTAAGTCAGCGAGCCTGACCATCCAATTCCGTTAGTCGCCTCTTACGACAAGCATTGTCGCCTTTTATGGTAAGCATGGGTTGCTGAAGACCTGTTCTACCCCTCTACCTTCACGGGTCCCGTGCATGAATGTCCATACGCATGCAAATTATGAATCACGACCTACTAGTCAAGATGTCTTCAAGAACATGGTTTAAAATACATGTTTACTAATTCAAAACAAACATATCATGTAACGCTACGAATCACAGCTGGCTTATTACTTTGTTGTTTAACGGCGCACTCAGCAATATTCCAGCTATATGGCGGCGTGCTGTATATAATTCAGTCTGGACCAGACAATCAAATGATCAACATCATTGGCATTTCACAAAGTTGTTGGGTAGCCTTATGGTTAAAGCGTCCGCTCGTCACGACGAAGACCGGGTTTGATTCGATGTGTACAAAGTGTCAAGCCCATTTCTGGTATCCCCCGCCGTGACATTGCTGGAAATTGCTAAACACGGCGGAAAACCCAACTCACTCAAAGTCTGCAAGAGGCAGGTGGAGCTGACCATTTTACCCTTTTCTGAATAAATCGCCCATTCATTCCAACCTAAGGAATGCATGTGACTCTTGTGTTGTTCTTGGTTTATGTGCCAAGTACCCATGAAACACACAGGAGTGGGTTTCCAGCAAGAACAGTAATTCATGGACTGAAGAGCAAGAGTAAATAACAAGCCTTGTAGGAGTCGATTGCCTTGAAGGAGGGACGCTGCGTTCTTTGAACACGGGGGGCAGTATAGAGATTTTCCCATACCCTGCTATAGTTACGTTATATTTTTCAATCCCATGTACACATGGCTACAACATGACCGTTAAACTACAATAAAACACATATTTCGGCTGACGTATCGTGCCAGTTGTCAGAGGACAAGAAGCTGAACTCATACAGGATTGTATGGAATTTAGCGGGATACGAAACTACGTCATCATCATTATTAAAAAAACAAAACAAAAAAAACCATGCAAATCTTACACTATTTCAACCTCAGCTATCTCATGAATTGGTGTAGTGGAAACAAGATCCTAGCTGTAGATCCTCGAGAGGTGGGATGTGCAAGACGGTACGCAGTTTACTTCCGGTACCGGATTTCCTGTGACAAATGTATGTTCAAGAACAAGGTCTGGTTCCAAACTGCATAACTTTACAGGGGCAGACCAAGTGTACAGCCTCTCTTGGCTGTCTCATCTGTTGACAATCATAATATAGACTACTAATATTTTGATTAATAGTTACTAAAATTTGCCTATGGTTAGATTGTAAATATATTATTTCTGCAAGAATTATAGACTCCTTACTAGAGATTTAGATACTGTTACCACTATGCATTCCACCAGGAGCAATCCACTACTGAGAGGGGTGACGGTGTTGACCAATAATTCCAGTTTACACTAGGGAAAGTGATGTCCATTGTTCTTAGAAGTGTTTGATTAGCATAACTTGATTAACTGACCTAGGGCAATTATGTCTATTTGAAAAACACAAATTTGTACTTCATTTTGATAATCTTCACCGTGCCTAATACATTACACGCATATCAAATCAGTATTCCCTCGTGGAGTAGGCCGTTTAATCACCCTCTCTACGGTAGTTATTTAAATAAAGCCCCGAGTTATTTTTAATTATCTAACTTCTAAGGGTGATTAACCTATTTATACTATCTTAGAAACAGGAAATTGGTCGTGTTTGTCGTCATCCAAACTACATTCTCACAAGACAGATAAGTAACTAATGTCATCTCGTAGCGCTTACAATTAAAAAGAGCAAATGGCTGAACGATAAAATACTCAAAGATAACCAGATAGAGAAGAACATTGCTTGACACTGGATTCTTCGAAAAGTTGCGCACTTCCACAAACGTATGGGATATCACTCCGACCCATTTTTTAAGTCAGCAATTGAATGGACACAGCTGTTGTATCCACAGCCACACGAATCCCCAGTCGTGTTTCCCCCCTATAGAGACACGTATGAGAGATACAGTGATGATGTTTTACAAAATACCAACCGCCCCTCTGTTTTGTTGCCGTATAGTCACTCTGATCATGAAGTTGATCGATATCTGTGATGATACCAACAAATGTAAACGACAAAAATATTTCCTCATCTATAAGATGAGTGCACGGATCATGCTACATTGTTTGAATGAGTATGTGCATAAGGTAATGGAAGCAGTCAGCTGTTCCCGCTTCCCTAGGTAAATGGTGGATTCTGTGGTATACCCCCAAAACCACAAATGACAAAACCATTTCCTCATCCAATAGATGATTACATACATAGTCATACTATTTTATTTGTATGTGTTTATATTATATAAACGATGAAACTTTTTCCTCCTGCAGAAGAAGATTGCACGAGTATATATTATTTGTATGTGTTTATGCCTGAAAAAAAATATATACAATAAAACTATTGCCCCATCCATAACATGACTGCACGATCCTTATTGTATTATTTGTTTGTGTTCATGCATAAAATATATAAACGATACAACTATTTCCTTATGCATCAGATGATTGCACGAGTTCATACCATATTATTTGTTTGTGTTTATGCATAAAATATATAAACGAAAAAACTACTTTCCCATACATAAAATGATTGAAGGAGTGATGCTATATTGCTTATATGTGTTCATGCATAGAATATACAAACGATAAAAATGTCTCCCCACACATAAGATGTCTGGACGATTCATATTGTATTGTTTGTTTGTGCTCATGCATAAAATATGTAAATGATAAAACTATGTCCCCACTGATAAGATGATTACACGAGTCATACAGAATTATTTGTATGTGTTCATGAATAAAACATATCAACGAGAAACCTATTTCCTCATCCATAAGAATGATGATCGGACGACATATACTATAATTCCTGCATGTGTCTATGCATATGAAATACTCGACAAAATTAATTTCTCATCCATAAGATGATTGTATGTTTGCTACTATACTATATATTTGTGTTTGTGAATCACTAAATCAAATGATTTAACAACATGTACATCTGAGCAAGAAAGTCCCCGAGACTCTGCTAGATCTCATATGGATCGTTTTGACAGATATTTCGACAACATCCAGAATGATTTTAAACTTGTACTCTCATATGTTGATCAATATTTGAACATCAGATTCCGATGAGATAGTTCTGGTTCAACAAAAATGATTATATGACCTTCAGGTTGGTAGTTAATGTTTCTGTCATCCAGAACTACATCACGTATTGTGAGCCAGTTCTGCTTGACGTTATTGGTAACTTGCTGATGCTTCTCCTAATTTGACATTTGGGGAAATTGATTCTCGTCTCAGTTCGATTTCGGGCATCATTTCCCATGCTTTTAATTCAGTAACATCTATAGTTAAGTGAGTAGAGTTGCTTTCTGGTTTGACCAAAACGCTTCAAATTCATGGATAAAATTTCTTTTATTTCGTATGCGCGAATGCTTGAAAACAGGACATGAATCTGTATCCGAAATTATCCATAAAGTTTGTCAATATCAGTTTCCTTGTCTGCAAATGTCAGTATGTCTTGTTTCTGGTTTGGTCAACCGTGTCCAAGCAATGTCAAGACCATTATTGGCAAGTTGATACTGTGGGCGCTTTGTCTGTAAATCCACATATGAGGGGCCGTCTTTGGAGGCGTGTAATTTCTTTACCTGACACAATGTACAGTCTTGTTCTCACTATGCACAATTCCAATGGTTTCTGAAGAAAAGGTAACAAATGAATAGGATCATTTGGCATTGACGTTGACCAAATACGTCTATATCACCGCGTAATATACTATTTTTGTGCTTATGTCTTACATATATGTGTCTTGCCTGTTGTCGCCATTCATGATATTGCTTGAGCATTGCTGAAAATGCGTTAATCAGTACTTACTTGTATATTAAGATGAGTGAACTTAGTGCTTGCAAAATCTGCAGGAACAGTTCAGAAGATGATGTTGGTTCTGAATTATATCTTATTATATATACAGTCACAACTTTAGGAACTTGGTTTCAGCGAAATGTGCACCTCACAGGAGAGACGGATGCACTGGACGTTTATGTCATTCGTCAGTCATTACTTGATTTCTAGTGCTTGGTGAGTCAAAATTGAAGACACAACTTTGTGGATGACAACTTCTCGTTTATTGCATTGGGCGGCTTTTCTGTGTAGATCCTTACACCGTTGTCAAGATAGACGTGACTACAAACAAGTGATGAGAAGAACATGTGCATAGTATATTTTGGCAAACAACACATTAATATAGTATGGCTTCTATGGAAAGGCAGGTATTTAGAGATGCGCTGACGGTGGATTTGCAGGACAATCCCGACCACACCCCAGCCCAAACCCAAATTGACCGAAACCATCCCCATCAGAATTACCCTACCCTACATTGGCAATATCTCTCATCAAACAGATCACTAACTGTATCGGATATTGTATTAAAATGTTGTTTTGACATGACTTATATCACGCCCTCTTGACACGAGCGTCATTGAGTTGGATTATAGCAATATTCCAGTGATATTCCAATATGACAGTGGTGTAACACGAGAAATGGGCTTCATGCATTGTACCCATGTGGGGAACCGAACCCGGGCCTTCAGCGTGACGAGCGAACGCATTAACCACTAGGCTACCCCACCGTCCCCTAACGTTAAGATATCTATGTTGAACATATGGGTGGGGTCACAGTGACCTTGCAATAGAAAATCAGCGTAAGTCCAAACTAGTCTGGAACATATTATAACTTAATGGCGTGATTATACCATTTTCCAGTGCATAAAACTAGACAAGGTCACACTGGTCGTTAACATTATCGAGCAATTTCATTATCCTGCTGTTTACAATAGCATGGAATACATAATTATAATCTACCAGTCAATGTTTGTTTCTAAGAAGAAACAATAACTCTGGACCATCCTACATGTACTGACAAACACACACTGATTACAGTTTCCGGACACTTTAAGACTTGACTATTTCGTAGGTTTTGTACCTTTTGTTAATCATGCCATATGTATACCCGTGAAGATCCGGGGCAGTTTGTTCAAAATTGCCTCTGTTCATCCGGCAGAAAATGGGTACCCGGTTGGATAGAGTCATGTGACTGTAACCTTTTAGCACCTAACAGGCAGCTTGTGTTATCCGAGATAATAGGAATTAAGCGCCGGGAGCAATCACTTGGTGTTTGGAGATTATTGTTACTGGAGTTATTATCATTATCACTCAGAAAATGTAAAGTGATTAGATCAACTACCATGTGCACTGCACATGACATACAAGCAGAAGCATCACGTACCATTAAATAAACAGTCGGTGCTTGCTGGTCACAATTTACCTAATCTAAATGTAAGCATTATCCTTCCAAAAGATATGCAAACATCTAGATTGTGCGCCGTGCGTGGGTGAGCGAGTGAGTGAGTTTAGTTTTAAGCCACATTCAGCAATATTTTAGCTATATGGTGGCGGTCTGTAAATGATCGAGTCTGAACCAGACAATCCAGTGATCAACAACATGAGCATCGATCTGCACAATTGGGAACCGATGACATGTGTCAACCAAGTCAGCGAGCCTGACCACCCGATCCCGATAGCCGCCTCTTACGACAAGCATAGTCACCTTTTATGGCAAGCATGGGTTGCTGAAGGCCTGTTTTACCCCTGGACCTTGGATACTTGTATGCATTGTTTGATGTTATGCCAGTTTGTAATGCAACATGATTTTAACATGATTTGTGGGGTGTTACCTAATCACCGTTTAACTGTTTACAAGATGATATAGAAATCTATATGAGTAGAGCTGTTCCAAATAGTAAGTGAGCATGTCTTTTTTGGTTGGTGGGGGGCTCCAGAAATATTTCATACTCGCAAATTCATTATCGTGCATGTCTGCCATTGGCTTTGATGCAGACTTGACAACGACGACGCATAGACGACGCTAAGCGTTTGGCAATGCTTGGGGAACCAACACAATTCAGCTAACGTCCATGACTGATTCTTTATAATTTTGCAATTTATTGCTAATGTGATTTCATGAATTAACATAACGGGTTTGCGGGTAGGGTAGGATAGATAATAGGGGGTGAGGTACACGGGTAGAAAATTTGGACCTGTCCCAGCCCTAGACTGTATATCATTACAAACGCTATTAATGACAACACATTGTATGTCGAAAATTTCAACTAGTCTCTAAATCAGTCGTATTTCAGAGGGTATAGTATTGTCAAGCATTGAGTGACCTCGTCTAGACGGATACTAAAAGACCAACTGTCGTTCAGTTTACGATTTCAGTATGTCGCATGACTACGTTGTCCTTCAAGCAGAGAGCTAATGAATTGACAATAGTTTGCGCATAGTGGAACTGAGTCACGTGGATCTTCATCAGCTGGGGAACGTCGACAATATAACGTCAGCTCAAAACTATTGACAGACCTCGGCTTGATGAACAGTTACAAGTCGACTGTGGTCAGGTGCATAGTTCCAACAGGAACAGTCAGAATGGTCAACAGAGCGTATTTTAAATGGACACCAGCTTGCCCAGATCTATATACAGTGCATTTATCTTCCTACATACGAATGCTAATTTTACTAGGAGAAACGGTTTTTTAATAAAAAAATGCGTTTATTACATTCGCTCTCTATCGCTGGGACCTTACACACACCAGTTGTCTGTCTCACTCCAAACTGTCGGCACAACCCTCTGTATAATGCAGTATACCGGTATGCAGCCAGTTTAGACCCTCACCGGTTCTGTATCTCTGAGCCCCCTGGGGCTAAACCAGTATATATAGAGTTACACATTTCAATCAAAATTTTCTATTTTCAGATGCTTACACTGTCTATAACGTACCAGGTTCCTTTAATTATGGATCCAAAATTGTTCCGGATATGCTTCATGGTTTTTCAAGATCATACGTATATACTGGACAAAATAATAAACACATAGCTAAAATCTGGTTTTCAATGTAGAGTGTTTTAATAAAAAATGCTTGAGATCAATATAAATGCCATTGCTAACTGTGAGTACACTAATTCATTGTACACGAACTTTTTTTTTAGAAGATTTTTTACTCAAATGGTTCTTTATTATTTCAAACTCAACGTTTCTGAGATTTAACTTGCAGTTGGCAAGTGACAATCATGAGGATTCGCTATCTTAATTTCACTCTATTCGATTTACCTCTTTGTTTAAAGTGAAATTCATCGGTATGTTTTCACGGCAAAGAGACTATAGTATTGTTAATATTTTTTAATGCATGGAGCTGAAAATATCTTATATTTTGCTGATCTAAAGTACAAACGCTTGTTGTGTGATTTAAATGATACTCCCACAGTATCTTCGATATATCGTTGACACTATGTAAAGCACTGAGCTGTTACTGCTGAAAAGACATTGCATAATATTTTGCTATCTAAATACCAAGTACCAACTTGTGTTTCTTTGTAGTGTCTTTTCCTGCATACCAAAGGTATACGTAATCCTCAAATGATACATATCAATAAGAAAAACATAATTTTGAAATATTTAGCTATTATTTGTAAAGTTCCACTCGCATTTCTCATTAAATGATCTTTCTATTATAATTAACATTTGGCGTTTCCAAAACTACTATCTTGATGAAAATCCGTCCATCCAAACCGTCTATCCTACTGTCGGTTATAATATTGCTATAACCGATATTACATGTAGCACCTTGAAAGGACCCTGCACGGTTGTCATACACGGTAGCTAATGACAACGGCTTTAAATGACAGATATATAATTCGTGATTGTGACTATCCCATCCCATTCGGTAGCCAAACTGCACCATATTTTCACCTTTTTGGGGGCGTGGTTTCTCGACCAGTCTGGAACGCTGCATTATGGGAAGGAGTTCACCATATGTCGCCATACGAAGGTCATACCACGTCATACCACAGAGACCGCCATGAACAGACGAGTAGAATAGATATTGTAGTATCTGATCGCTTGTTGACAAGTCCACGAGAATTAAAACAGTTCTCCATATTCACTCTGACCCCAACAGGTCAGAGATGACACGTATCCATCTTGAAGATATTCCAACATCTTAAATCGACGGAAGACATCACTTTGCTGACGCCACTGACGTTCCAGAAGGACTTAAAGAAATATGTTCCGGCTCGTGGTCGTTGCCTTGATGGTGACGCTGTCAGCTGCAGCAACTAAATCCGTGATGAGGAAGCCAGCACAAAACGACGTCGTATACCCCTCGAACGTCCCCACGCCAACCGAGACCTACAGCAGGTTCGCCCAGATGGATGTTTCTGGGAACTACTTCCTGTTCTGGAGGGCAAACTCCACACACATCCATTTTGAAACTCACGTGAAAACCAGGGGCTACGTAGGCTTCGGTATCTCCAGCAATGGCAACATGTACCCCGCTGACGTGGTGATTGGCTGGGTGAAGGACGGGAAGGTGCATTTTCAGGTGAGATGTCTTTTTCCCTTGTACGTTATGTTTAAAATATCATATATCAAAACCTGGGATTCCTAAACACGCAAAAACTACTCAATCTGGGTAACACAGATCCTGAACACCTCATGTTTGTCACAATTGCAAGAAGCTAAAACGTGATCAGTTTGGTCAGGCTGCTGGCTTGTCACCGTGGTCCAGGGCGGTGGTGGTAGTATAGTGGTTGAAGCGTTGACTTGTCACTCCGAAGATCTGCATGGATACGTTTCTGGTTTCTGGTGTTCCAACCCGTGATATTTCTGGAGCATTGTTAAAATGGCGTAGAACCGTACTCACTGATCGCGTTCCAGTTGCGTACACCGATGCTGACAACGTCAAGCCCCGACGCGATTATACAGCTCGCCATTTGATAGCTTGAATAGTGCTGGACTTAAGAATCAAACAAAACGTTATGACTATGGATAAAGAAAAACGTATAGCCAAAACAGCCCATGAAAGTCGAGAATGTGTCCATATTACCAAGGTTTCTGAAAAAGAAGACAATCTCTGAACTCCTTTTTATTCCAGTTCAAAAACCGTTTTTCTGTAAAATATGTTCATTCCAGAGTAAGTGAGTGAGTGAGTTTTAGTTTTTCGCCACACTCAGCAATAACCCAGTTTCAGGGCGGCGTTCTGTAAATAATCGAGTCTGGACCAAACCACCCAGTGGCCAACAGCATGACCATCGATCTGCGCAATTGGGAATCGATGACGTGTCAGCGAGTCTGACCATCCGATCCCGTTAATCACTTCCTACGATAAGCTTAGTCGCCTTTTGTGGCACGCATGGATTGCCGAAGACCTATTCTACCCCGGATCTTCACGGGTCTGTTCATTTCAGAGAAAAGATGTAAGTCCAAAGTCCAATCTGAAACATGATACAAGACCAAATTTTGATTTAAATGGCAACAACATATATCCATAGAAAAGTATAAGGGAACACATAGAAGTAAAAGGGTTCCTTTATTCTTTCCAGATTTATTATCAAGGTTTATGGCTCAGTGGGTCAAAGTACGGAAATAATTAAGAAAACGTGTACTTTCATGTGTTCCCTTATTCGTTTCCATGAGAATAGCTGTATGTAATATCTGACAGATTTCACCCGCGGTGCACTATTGCGAACGAAAGATATATTTTCCAAATGCTTTGATAACGTACGTTACACAGCCGTACTGTTTAAGACACGGCAAGTGCTTCCTTAAACAACCCTATGTTACTGTCGGGGTTGCATTTAGGGCTGCGCAATGTAACCTCGGTATTTACCGGTATTTACCGGTATTTACCGGTTCACACATGACAGCGATACATGTCGAACGCTAATCGAAAACCGGTATTTTGACATACATTGGGAAAATTTAATAGCACTCGGAAATCTTCGGAGATTTCCTTTTTCCACACCAAATGTCATGTGAATGTTGAAAAATGGTGGCCCCAAAACACAGACCAATTTATTGTGGTACAAAATGTGCAAATGTTTGAACATGGCAGCATTTGGGATTGACAACGTTCACGGTCAGTGGAACTATTGACAAGTAGTCATGATTAAAAGTTTTTGTTAAAGCTTAATCAAGCATTGTTGCGTTTTTTGCTTTATTAATCAAGCATTAGTTCGATTGTAAATAGCTGAGTTCCATTGCCTGACTGAGTCAGGTTTTAGACCACCTTTAACAACATTCCAGAAATTTCAAGACAGTGAAACCAGAAATTATCCTGGATAATCTTCACAATATAAAAGAGTTCTGTTGCCCAGCGAACGAATATTGAGTCCAGACAAGCTAGTGGTCAATGGCTTACTGGTCATCTACTTACTCGCTCACTCCCTTTGATCATTGGCATGGTGTCTTCCAGGACCGCCACACAATCGGCTTCTATGAACCAATCACCGACGACTCACAGGACTGGACGCTCATCGCCGGCTTCGAGAACGGCTTCGGCACGGTGTTAAAGTTCTCTCGAGCACTGGACACGTGTGATGAGAAGCAGGACTTTGTGATCAAGGTGTGGACTTTCCAATGTTCCTTCTATTTACTATACATAAAGTACGCGTGACATAAAAGTGGGTCAAACCCCGAAAGAGCTGAAAATCCTAAAATACTGAAGATGTTGCGAAAGCAATTTAAAAAAACCCAGAAATATTGAGATAAAACATTTGATTTAGTTTTTCTTCAATATGCTGATAATTATGAGAAAACTAAATATGTTAAAATGCATAAAATACTAAAAAAATGTTTAATATAAAATTGTATTTTTAGACCTGGATTACTGAAAAGATGCAAATTATTCAAAGAAAAAAGAAAATGTGGCGAGGCAGATACAATGTTTAAGTGAACTACAAAAAATGAATATCATGTAAATAATCAATTCAACTGCCCATATTGTGACACCATCGGAAGGTGATTCCATTGTATAGCGTTGTGATATCGTTGCTCTCCCGCAGGATGGGACCACAAGAGTCATTTTCTCCTATCACCCAGATGACCCCATCCACGAGACGGGCCTGACATACCACGGTCACGGCAGACGGGGGTCCAAGAGTCTGCTACTGCTGGACTTGAACCCGACCGTGAAGGAGTTGCCAGCTGACACCAAACACTTCGACATGAAGAACCAGGAGGTGAGGAGATCACTACGATTTTCACTATGACTCCCGGATAAAACCGGAACCTGAATAATACCGACTACAATCAATTAAAGAGTAAACTAGCACGCACGACAAGTCGTTACGTTCGTATTTTAATGAGTCTGTTCGGGGTCGATCGTAAAACCCAGCACTTCGACCTGACCAATCAGAAGGTAAGGGAAGTGCACAATACATCTCTCTGTACAGTTCCTTTGATTTCACTCGAGACCGATGGATTCCTCACTAACAAAAAATTTAATGAACTCAACAAAATCATAATTTAAA
The DNA here is from genome assembly GCF_037392515.1 of Haliotis asinina. Classification (NCBI taxonomy): domain Eukaryota; kingdom Metazoa; phylum Mollusca; class Gastropoda; order Lepetellida; family Haliotidae; genus Haliotis; species Haliotis asinina. The sequence continues at coordinate 25,806,919 of NC_090281.1, read as the reverse complement.
AAAAAGTTGTGTAACAGATGATCATTATTTTGCTGTCACTTATGCTTTTTCATACGAGGAGTCATCACTTGCAGGTAGAACAGCCGGGTAATCAACAAGCGTGTGAAGCGAAATTTCACTTTCGCGCGTGCAACTCGCACACCTGGCTTTTCTACCTGCAAGTGGTGCTGGTAGAAATTATGATCGTTTGTTAAAAACCTTTGAATTTGTTTTCGGGTCTCCAAAGTTATAAAATAAATTGGTCTGTCGATTTCATTAACCGCTTAAAGAATGACATTTAAAGGTAATATTTAGTGATATTTCAATTTTCATGATACCAATATACTTTATTCCTGTTGATGAACATTATAATACCTATTCGTACCGATGAGGTGATCTTTTCGCCAGTTTCAAGTGCCTGCCGCTAAAACCTTCCATCACTGCACTGTACACAAGACGCCAGAGCTATCAAAGAAGAATCACCTGATCATGGTATGTGACAATGTATTCATACTATCTACCTCCCCTGTCTACCTAGTTTGTGCTATCGTCGTCTGTTGTCAGCTTTGGAACGTACTAAACTGCTAGGACATTAGTGGAAAAAAGGTGAGTGAGTTTAGTTTTACGCCACACTCCAGCGGCAGTTGTCTGTAGATAATCGAGACGATCCAGTGGTCAACAGAATGAACAATCATCCTCGCAAACTGGGAACCGATGACGTAGGTCAAAAACGTCAGCGAACGTGACCACGTTAGTCGCCTTTTAATTATGACAAGCGTGGGTTAATGAAGGCCAATATTCTAACCCAGATCTTCACGGGGTGGAAAGAAAAGGTCCTGATGTTAAGCTTAATCTTGAATCATCTTACACCGAATCATCTCTTTCGACTGAATCCTCTTGTGACTGATTCATGAAACTGCGTATTCTTCTCACGTCCTGAATACACTGAATCGTGCTGACATTGTACTGAATCATCTTCCCACACACTGAATCCCCCCAACCCCCCAACCCCACCCCCCAGCTTGACACATGGCATCGGTTCCCAGTTGCGCCGATCGATGCTCATTCGGTTGATCACTGGATTGTTTGGTCTAGACTCGATTATTTACAGACCGCTGCCATATAGCTGGAATATTGCTAAACAAACTCACTGACTCTGATTACTCTTCCCATACTGAATGGCTTTACGATCCCTTGAATCATCTTACAATGATCTTGTAATGTTTTGCTACCACGTTGAATCAATACACTATTGTATCCATCCGATCCCCAGTTCGAGCCAATCATCACCCCTGGCAACGAGAATATCGTCCACCACATGACAGTGTATACGTGCCCGACCGAGCTAGACGACAAATACAACAACCACGACTACCACTGCTATCACATCAATGACGATACCCTGCTGTCGTGCCGGGCGGTGTTCCTAGCCTGGGCCGTGGGTGGAGAGGTGAGCTTCGTCTGGCGTACTTACTAAAATTCCATCTAAAGCTATATATATAGTCCTGAACTCCACGCCTTACGGACATACTCAAAGCTCACACAAGATGATGGCATAATCCAGTCTGCCTATGAGATACTACAAGGTCAATAGTCACATAGTCTATCCTATCGGGTACCCATTATCTCCTGGATGAACAAAAGTAATTTTGAACAAACTCACTTGTTTTAGTTAAAAGCTGTATCAAACGTGCTTCCTTTGGGTATCACATGTGCTTCGTCGTGGGTCAAGACTCAGAGTCAAGCTGCCACACTCAGTCACCCATCCAAGTAGTCTCAGTGACCAACGCCGCTTAACTTCATCTGACTGTGACCTTGACTCTTAGCGTTGCACCACACACAACCGCTGTATAAAACTGTGTATATAGTTGGTATAAACGCTGAAATCCAACCCAATCATTCAGAACCTCGTGCATATGTACTTGCTAGACTGTGTCTTAATCTGCGCGCACACTCCTAATATACTGAGAGAAACAGAAAAGGAGCACGGGAAAATCCAAGCCTTCCTTTAATATTTTCCAGTTTTCATCATCAGCTTTGAATAGCGCTGTAGGGGAAAATCTAAGAAATAAATAAAGGAACACCGTCATGAAGAGGTGTTCCCTTATTTGTTTTCCTCAGTATATAATGAATATTATCTTTCTACAGCCCTTCTATCTACCTACTGATGTCGGAATGCCCCTCGGAATGTCGGAAGGTCCTGGTCACGTGGTCCTGGAGACACACTACAACAACCCCACCCTTCAGTCTGGTAGGTATGTTTGTAAAGAGACGAGCAAAGCGTCAATTGCGACATCATATCGTGGACGATCCATGCCCAAATGGACGCAGATATGATGGAGATTTTACGACCTCTTTTACAATGCCGATTCCGGACTAAATTTTCCACAGTTCTGTATATTTGGTTTTTCTGTCATGGCTAAGGGGTCATCGACAGCTCCGGCATGCGCATCCACTACACGCCAACGTTACGACTTCACGACGTCGGGGTTCTACAAACTGGGGTCATGGTCGACAAACTCCACATCGTACCCCCTGAGTACGAGTCCTTCAAATCCCGGGGGTACTGCACCATGGCATGTATGGAGAGGGTAAGTTTCTTCTTGTCCCAATCCAGTCTCCATTCCCATGCAAGTTTGCATGACTTTCAGAGTTCCATTCAATGTTCACAGATTCACAGCACACGGGATATGCCTCTGGGATATCAGACTTTGTTTTAGTATCCCAAACGAGCTGTTACAGACGTGGTTTACAGACGTGGCCAGCCACAGTGTTTGTTCGTCTATATTTGATACCTCTAAAATTGCTATTTTGTTCCCTTTGTATAGAGACGCCGCCATCTCGACAGTGTCTTAACTCTACATTTGAACCTCTAGATATGTTATCTGTTCGTCTTGTTTACTGATGCCACAGCCATAGTTTGTGTGGACACATATATTTGATAACTCTAAATATGTTATTTGTTTGCATTGTTTACATCGCCGCCAGGTCTAATGTACAAATGCCTCTATGTTTGATATCTCCAACTGTGATCTATTTGCTTTGTTTACAGGCACCGCCAGACAAAAGTGTGTACGTACCTCTACATTTGATACCTCTAAATCTTCAGGCCTTGACTCGGTCCACTGCCCCTGAGATGAACGTGTTCGCAGTTTTACAACACACCCATCTTATTGGGAAGGGAATCAGGACCCGCATTGTCAGGAACGGCACTGAGATCGAACCCCTCATCGTGGAGGACAACTGCGACTTTGACTTCCAGGAAACCAGACTGCTGACTCATGAGAGGAAGTTACAAGTGGTAAATCATACTGGAGAGTACATTGTAAGGCTCTCCAATATGTCCTGTTGAGGAAGATTCGTGAGATTACATTGCATTACTAAATCAAACAACTCAAATAAACGGCCAAGTTTAATCCTGGTTCAAATTATAAATACTCTAACGCCATCATCAAATTACGTTTGCGGAGGCATGGTGTAGGGGTGAAACGGTGCGCGCTTACTAGGTTCGGTACGTATTGGGGTACGTGTCCCTCGCTTCGGGCCGTCACGGTTCCGTGTATGATCAGAATGCAGAAAATAGACATTATGAAGCAAACTTTACATTGTTTAATAACACGGAAACATAATAACATAGTAGGAAAAGACAGTAGCTCTAGTTTTTTTTCATTTAAAACCTCTCACTACGCGTTCAGTTTTAAATCAAATTTAGAGCTTCTATAATTTCGATATATACCTCTGATTTTGCAACACAGTATGTTTATCTCCTAATTAACGACGAGATAGAAAGTAATACATAATATTATATAGACTGCACTACCGAATCGAAGGGAAAATATCACGGTTCTATTAATAGAACCTACATCACTAACTGAAGCTGTGATATACATGGAATCCTGTTCACCATGAATGGACTGAACATGGTTTTACTCCGGGTCTAGCAATATTCCAGCAATACCACAGCGGGGAAAACCAACAACAGGGCTTCACACCATTTCACCCATGTGGGGAATCGAACACTTGATCCTCCACGTGACGAGCGCACCACTAGTCTACCTCATCGCCCACACCGATTGTGGTATGGACATTTATATATACGTAATAGGGACGAATCTGGATTCGAAGCTACGATCACAGCTTTCACGGTTGACGAAGGGAGGTAACTCTGCGATGTGCTTGGGCGTGTCGTGATCATGAAAAATCACTGCAAGAGACATTGCTACTTAATGTCCTGTTAGTGATTTAACTTAAGCGTTCGTTCACATGTGGACCTACATGGCTCTTTTATAAGTCTAGGTTTAATCACTGTAGAATTTGATGTCAGAGTGACCCGGTGGGTAAGGCGCCTAAATTAGCTTTACTTCTTGTATCTCAGACGTGCTGGTTCGAATCCCATGTTGGACCTTACTTCGTTTTATCGCTTGTCGGTATACTCCCCAAATGTTGACTTCGTCAAAGTGGTAAACGTTTGAAACCTGATTTACCCGCTCAATACGTTAAGAATATTGTTCATGATCAAGGAGGCACTAAGACAAACTCTCTGACTGTGACTGACTGACTGACTGACTGACTGACTGACTCACTATTTACTCTTCCAGGGAGACGCCATCATCACCGAGTGCGACTACCAGTCAAAGGAAAAGGGCACATTCACATATGTAAGTGTGGACGTCATACATTCTGATATCCTGCTGACTAAATGTGCATATTAGATACATGTATACTATAATTCAAGATACGCAGGTCAATATAACTCGATGCACGTGTCATTTCACCTTTTCTGAGCCACCAAGTACAGATACACCCTAGTTTTAATGCCCCAGGTTATAATGCCATGCTTTTGCCAGAGGGGCGTGTGTCGCTTAGAAACAGTATTAGACAGACATATAGGTGTATACCCAACCCACGCTGACAGCACCTATTCGAGCAGCATTCCACGTGTCTAAAAAACATTTTCCAACATCTACATATCATTTCCGCGACAGTAAACAGACATCCTCTCCAACATCACTGGCAGTCATACTTACTTATCGGCCATAGATGGCCATGACCTTCCGGTGATCTAAGCAGCACATTGATAAGTATAGTTTTAGAGGTTAAATATTTATAAATATCATTTCATGAAAATGACTCAGTATCAACTGCATTTTTATAACCTCTACAATTACTATGACCAATTTACTGTTCTGTGCATCACCCAAAACAGATGGAATATTGTAATGTTCAGATGTCATCTATGGCTGACATAGATGTAAACATACGTGGCGTCCAGGGTCGGCGGTCTTTTCCGGTCAGTGCTTTGAGTACAGAAAGTCATGCCTGGTTATGATGGATGGAGTAGATTACAAAGCGAAGATAGAAATCCATTGGCTTACGAAGTTACTTACATCAGTTCCCAGTCAGTGTTATCGTTTCATGGTGTAAGGTGCGCGCGCTTACCAGATATACGTACTGCGGTACATGACCCTCGGTTCGGTCCGTTTCTGTTCGGTCCGTTTCTGTTCGGTGTATGAGACAAGATCAGAATGCAGAAAATAGACATTATGAACCATACCTTACCTTGTTTAATAACATGGGAACATAATAACATGGTAGGGAAGCATAGTAGCTCTAATTTCACGAGAGAACCACGCACTAATCCAGGTGCACAATCTCACGCGAACGTTAAAGTGTATTTGTTGTTCAAAGGGTTACTCGGAGGTTTCTGAAGTTCCACGCTAGTTTGTTGGTGGTTTTCAAACATAAGCGAAGACGTGTCGACAACAATACGAGCTTTAACATAGTGTGAACTGGATGACCTAATGCATTCAGCTCGCTAAACACAATGTTTATTCCTGATGCATGGTATTAACCATCCCAAAACACACTCGCGAGATAACCTATAGCTATATGGATGTCGGGTTAATGAAATCAGCACATGGATAGTCTATAGCATCGGTATTGTATCTGAGTGCACAGTGCCACCGTATAGCTCAATCACTTACTCTGAGTATTGTATGGGCGGTGGGGTAGCCTAGTGGTTAAAGCGTTTGCTTGTCACGCCGAAGAAACGGATTCGATACCTCACATGGGTGCAGTGTGTGAAGCTCATTTCTTGTTTCCCTGACGTGATATTGCTGGAATATTCACTCACTCACTCACTCACTCACTCACTCACTCACTCACTCACTCTGCATGTTACAGGGCGGCCTGAGTACAAGTGATGTGATGTGCATGTCCTTCATCCTGTACTACCCCCGGAGTCCGATGGCCATGTGTTGGAGCAAGCCTCTGTACGACGCCTACATCAAAGACGCGAGCGAGAAGCACGCCCTAATCAGTTACCTCCATACCCTTGACTGGAAGAACCAGACAGTCAGGGACGACTTCCAGAAGAGAACTGACGACTCCATCAATCACATGGAATGCGTAGATTATGCGTCTCCAGCGGTAAGTTCCAGATACAGTAAACTGCATTCCTAACGAATCCGGTTATAACAAACTGACGAACGCAACGAACTGATAGATGTAACGAACGGATATAACGGACTAATGGATATAACGAATGGATGGAGCTAACAAAAATAAAGGATACAACGAACTGACAGACATAACGAACTGACGGATATAATCATTTGACGGATGTAAGGACCTGACGGATATAACGAACAGGCGGGCATAACGACCGGATGTAAAGGGCTTACGGATATAACGAACTGGTGGATGTAACGGACTGAAGGATATAACGAACTGGCGGATATAAAATGAACTGGCGGATATGACCAACTGACGGATCTAATTAGCTTACGGATACAACGAGCTGTCGGATATAACGAACTGACGGATATAACCAACGAATGTAACGATCTGCCTAGTGTAACGAACTGACAGATGTTACGAGCTGACGGGTGTAACAAACTAGATTTTTTTCGGTCGAAGCTTCTTGCTTCATAATTTAGTCGACAGGTCACGAACTGTGGTTGTAACGAACCAAACAGAGTGGCCCCGTTGAAATGTGCACGGGTCATACGTAGTTGGGTGTGATGTATACAACGAAACCCTTGTAATCAGGAAAACGCTGTTTTCTGTTAAATAGCCTTTTGACCCTGTTCCACGAAGCAAGCTTCTCAAATAGAGTGAATGACCTCTAACCTTCGATCTTCTCCTGTGGACAAAGAGGGAAATCTTTCATGGACATTTATATGCGTCTTGACGCCGTCTTCATGCCAATTATAGCTTTACATACCCGTGGAAATCCGGGAGAGAATTGGTCTTCAGCAACCCGTGCTTATAGTAAAAGGCGACCAAAATGATCGGGTGGCCCGGCTCTCCGACTTGGTTGACAAGTGTCATCGTATACCATCTGCGTAGATCAATGCTCCTTCTGTTGATCACTGGATTATCTGGTCCAGACACGACTATTTACAGACCGCCTCCATAAATCTACAATACTGAGTGTGGCATTAAAAAAAGCAAATAAAAAAAGCAAGCCTTAAATTTATGCCTGTGGAAGGAAACCTACCGTTCGCACAAATTGATCGGCGTTAAACCCAGTTAACTTACTGTGTTACTTTGCCTCCAGTGATATTACATTTCTGTTCGCAGCCCTACAGTGCCAAGATTCATCCCGATCCCGTGACCAGGCCCTACGTCCAGGCATGTGCAGCACCAAATAGGAAGCCATGATTCGAAATTTAAAATTTAAATTGTTATTGTTGTTGACGAATAAATGTTCACTATGTTGTATTCCCAAACAACGTTAACTGTGTTGATGATAAACGGTAGCTTCTGGTAGTCCGGAGGGTAAGGCCCTCTTTGGGGGTTCTACTCCCCACATGGTTACGACATGTGATGCCAGTTTCTGGTGTCTCCGGCTGGAATATTACTAAAATCAGCATAACGCAATACTCACGTACTCACTCACTCACGCACGTACTCATTCACTAGTCACGACGTTAACGTGTAGCTTCACGTGCACATTCCGACAAGTGTGGCCAGGTGGTCTTGAGGCGACATTTGCTAGAAGCTGGTGCGATTCCAAGACTGATCATTTGTCAGCCAGCTCCAATTTGGTAAACCCCATTGAGTGAGTGAGTGAGTGAGTGAGTATTGTTTCACGCCGCTTTTAGCAATATTCCAGCAATTTCACGGCGGGGGAGATCGGAAATGGGCTTCACACATTGTACCCATGTGGGGTTTCGAACCCGGATCTTCCGAGTGACGAGCAAATGCTTTAACCTGTAAACCACAGGGCTACGGTACCCTCGGTTATCTCGATGAAAAGCGATGAATTTACCTAGTGGCAAAACCGTCATCACATGAGGTCGATTTGCCACATCGAGGAACTGTACCCTGATGTCGCTATGCTATAGTATAGTATATTGTCAATCACTCTTTTATTCGATGGTTCCATTTGAATTTCACTCCAAGTTTCTGTGGGTGTCGACACTTTCATGCCAGGTCACACATGGGGTAGTATGGAGGCCCGCCCACAGACTCACCCTAGATACAAAGGGCATTATTCTTAACTTAGACGAGGTCAAGAACTTGGCACTGTTGTGATAGTATTTTCCCCAAATCTGTCGGGGAGACACGCATGCTTTCTCAAGGAAACACACAACCAAAGAAAAAAAATATAACTAACGGGGATACTGTCTCCGGGCACTGGATATTTGAGTAACTGTAAGACATGTGGCAGCAACACTTGGATTGAAACCTTATTGCGAAAATATAAGATAGTTTATTTAGAAAGTAGCGGTACAAACTCGAGGTTTACAGGTTAAAGCGTTTGCTCGTCACCCTCGAATGTATGCACGTTTCATTACCATGCTGTTGGATGAATATTCACATACTGTGTGAGAAGTAGCCTCTGGCCCGTTAGCCGGAGGCTAGTAAAAATTCTGTCGGGCCAGTAAATCGTCACAGTTACTGGTCCGACTGGCAGGTCAATTTCCATGAGGTCGTTTGGTAAATTTATCACTCTCTCCAACTTGTGAACTTACAACACACTTTTTGCAAGATTATGGCCTGGTAAAAATGTTCAACGTATCAGCAATTAAATGATACCCTTGTCAAACAATATCTTATCCTCATCTGTGATCTTTTTCTTATTAGCTTCTACTTTCATATTTCGTTCTAGTGAACTTTACCACAGACTAAAAATATGGGGACACGCTAAAATTATAAATGATATAAATAACGATATGTCGGGTAATATATAAACTTTAAAGTTGTGAGGTAATATATTCTCTAAGACCAACGCAACTTTTTGTGTGCTTATAAACCTCTCCGATTTTCTCTGCTGTAAATTCCCTCCAGAATCGGGTAGACTTCTGCTGTGACTTTGCACTGATCATTTCTAAACCCAGGTTTTGAAGTATACGTTTCGAACCTCATATCTTGTTAAATTTGGTGGAGTGAGTGAGTGAGTGAGTTTGGTTTTACGCCACTAGGCTATCCCACCGCCCCTAATTTTGGTGGAAGCACAGCCGACCGTCCTCGTAGTGGAAGACCGCCTGTGACAATGTTGAGGCAAAATCGGCAGATTGTCCGTCATCACCTGCAGACTTGTTTCGCTACGGCGCCGACGCAGTTCGGAGGCGTTTGAGGCAGACATGTCAGATGTCGCAGGCCATACCGGGATCTGATCCTCACTGTTCGACATTGTCGTGCTCGTCTCCAGTGGGTCTCACATCATCGGAATTGGCGTCACCGCCAGTGACGAACTGTAGTCTTCTTAGACGAAAGTCGGTATTGCGTCTCGAGGGCTGATGGCAGAGTGAGGGTGTGGCGACGACGCGGGGGGCGTTTTGCAGATGATTGTGTCCTGGAAAGAGGCTCATGGGGAAGTCCGAGCATAATGGTGTGTGGTGCTGTTGCTCTCAGTCACAAGCTAGGCCCTGCGGTGTTCCAGAATATTGGTCCAAGCAGAAGAAATAGGTGTAACATCTGCCATCACTGATTAAGAGCCGAGGCCCTTCGGCGTGCCACATTTCGTCTTCCAGCAGGACAGCACGCTTGCACATACTGCCAGAGCAACTAGAGACTTGCCCCGTCAACATGCATGCAAACCCTTTCATGGTTGGCCTTCAGTTCATACTTAAACCCCATAGCACTTGTAGGGCGGGATTCAGAGGAGACTCAATGACGTGCGACCAAGAGCGACAACTGCAGCTGAACTCTCTCAGACGTATAACTGAGTCTGGCCGCAAGTTCCTATGGCCTTCATCAACCGTCTCATCCACTCCATGTACAGACGATGCAACACTGCCGTCAACGTCAAGAAGGCCATACATGTTGTTGCCTTTCGGATCGCATTGCCGCGCCCCCTGTCATCATTTTGTCTTGTAATTATCCGAAATTCGTATCTAAGTATTGCTGCTCCATCACGTCAGTTTTGAAATCTTTCCAACAATTATCATGTTATTTGTATGTGTTTGAATTAAAACTAATTACCAATTTCACAAAGGGAATGAGATTTTAATATTTTTATTTTATTTTTATTATTATTTTATTTTATTTATTTATTTTTTATTATTATTTTTTTTGCGGTTCAGTTTGCGTATGAATGTAAAACACACATATGTATTATTTCCGATCTGTACAAATGTTTCCTGTACAAATGTTTTCTGTACAAATGTTTCCTGTACAAATGTACTGAGCAGAACAACATTGATGGAACAGCCCACAAATGATGGAACAGTCGTTGTCAACGGGGATGCGACTGGAAGCCAAAATCTTGCTTTGCGTGCGCAATACAGATGCGCTGACCGTATTCCCCGTCTTGTGAGGAATACAAGACAAATAATCTCATTCTTAGCAGCAATCCATCGCAGCAAACCGCCAAGCTAGAGAGCTAAAGGTAGCGGGTTCGAAACCAGTCATTGTCACTTATAGTGCAAGTTTATAACGTGATTTTTGACGAACATAGATAGGAATACAAAGTTGTATCAGTCATAAATGACGTCCATTTCGTTATAAAATAGTGTTGAAATCGCGAAAAACAAGGGTGCTAAAACACACCAGCGCCATGTTTGATTCAAACGCTCAAACAACACAGCCGCCATATAGCCGGAATATTGCTGAGTGCTGCGTAAAACTAAAGAAACTCACTCACTCACTCAAACAACGCAGCTTAGTGCACGTGGAAGACAGACTTCCCATGCAGCTTGTAATGTTATGGAAAAACATGCTCAGTGGGAATGAACTTCCCCAAAGACTGTTGATTATAGTACAAGAAAGTATGTGACTCCCACCCACCCATAATACTTTACTTAGTTTTAAGTATAATTGTTGTTATATTTTCATGTACAATAGTGCTAAGCCCTTCGCAAAATTGATGACCCCTACCTCCCCGAAACAAACCTGGCGACCCCACTTTGAAGTGGACCTTTGGTCCTGGTAACTGAACAATGCTGTAAGTGAAAAGCCCCTATCAATAACACATACCAACACGTACAAATACCCCCCACCGAACCTACAACCGGAGACACAGAAGGTACCCCTGGATGAACGTGTGCTGACACCTACAATTATCTATTGGTGATAACAGTCAAGTTAGTGAAACACTGAAACACGGACACAAACAGAGTATACAAACAAATTAATTAATATTTTAAACAGTGACGAAATGAGTTTTTACTGCATGTACATGTTGTATACAGTCAGGCGTGTATAAAACATAACAATCGATCACTAATTCTTTAAAATCGCATGTACAGTGACTGAATGAATACAGTTTTACGCCGCTTGTAGCAATATTCTAACAATATCACGGCGGAGGACACCAGAAATAAACCTCACACATTGTGTACATTCCGGGGATCAAACCAGGGTCTTCGGCGTGACAAGCGAAACGCGTAAACCACTAGGCTATCGCATCGCCCCCATTTAAATGTGTAGAAAGGTCTTTAATTGTGTAATAAATATGAGAGATAAAATGCCCAGTGGTTAAAGTGTTCGCTCGTCGCGCCGAAGATCCATGTTAGATTTATGAGATGGGTGCAATTTGTGAAGCAAATTTCTTGTGTCCCCCTCGTGCACGTGATATCGCTGGAATATTTCCAAAAGTGGCGATAAACTATACTCAGTCTTCCTGGTTCAGGCTGGTGATGAGAAACAAATAAATACGGAAGGCTTCAGTTATAATGTAGCATTCATGGAGCATCCATGATTTTATCCCTGTAAATTAGGTCATCTTACTGCTCTTAACAGTCAACTCACAGGCAGACTGTAGCGCAAATGTGGTTGCGCAGCATAGAGAATGTGACAAGTCTTCTTATATGCGAACGAAACGAGCAAAGGTTGGCAGCATACTTTCCTCACTTTGGTTCAAAAAATATTTTTTATGTCAAAACAAAATATCGCCACTACCACAGGTTCTTCACACACATTTATTCACTGGGGTGTGCTCTCACATTTCTTACCCCATGTGTAGTAATGACTCACGTGAAATATGTTTTATTCAACATTTTCAGCGCCACTCGTGGTCTGATCGTTCTTCGCCTCCATTACCCCTGTCAGGTTTCGGTTGAAAGCAGTGACGGAACAAGAATTAGCGGAAATTAGAAATACCATATTGCCTATTTTTATCATGAACCTGTTGGAGTTTATTTGTCTTATCTGTCTTCACTATTGGTAGAATTTTCGTAACATGTATTCTACATAAAAACACTTCTGGCACATTGGGCAAATGAAACAGGGGAGGTAACTGTAAGTATTCCATATAGAATAATACCCCACTGTTCCTTCACTCCACTGAACCGGAAGCTGGAAGGGGGAATGGAAGCGAAGAACAGTCTGATATACGACGAGTTGCGCTTAAAATGTTACACAAAAATATTTCACGTGAATAATTGTTCAACATGGGACTGGAAATGTGAGAGCACATCCCAATGAAGAAATTCGTGTATACCTATGGTGGCGGCGATATTTTATTTTGACATGAAAAATATTTTTTGAACCGAAGCGAGGAAAGTACGTTACCGAAATGGTAAAAGTGCTAGGCTCATTACAGTGCGGTGTTATGGGGAGGGGTTCTCAATATGTCGCAATATTGTCACCACATGAAGGTATTCGTCATGTCTGTCTGACTTCTCAAACCACGAGACCGTGATACGGGATCGTGTAGTGTAGATACGGTAGTATCTTATCACTTGTTGATAGTCCGTGAGAATTATGACGAATCATCATATTCCCTCTCACCCGATATGGGTCAGAAACGCCATTCTCCCATGCTATATATATTCTAGCAGATTGGATCGGTCTCATACAGAAAGACACGTCTTTGCTGAACCTCCAGAAGGACTTACAGAAATATGTTTCGACTCGTGGTCGGCGTCGTCGCCTTGATGGTGACGCTGTCAGCTGCAGCACCTAAATCCGTGACGACCAAGTCGACACAGAACGCGGTCGTGTATCCCCCGAACTTTCCTACCCCTACCGAGACTTACAGCAGGTTCGCCCAACTAGACACAAAGGGGAACTACTTCTTGTTCTGGAGGGCAAACTCCACACACATCCATTTTGAAACTCACGTGAAAACCAGGGGCTACGTAGGCTTCGGTATCTCCAACCATGGCAACATGTACCCGGCTGACGTGGTGATTGGTTGGGTGAAGGACGGGAAGGTGCACTTTGAGGTGAGATTTATTTACTTATATACCATAATATCGTATAATTTCGTAGATTTCAACTGATGTATTTAAGGAACTAAAAACGAGACTGTCAGGTCAGGCTGATGACTTGGGCCGTAGCTACGTTGTTCACTGACCCATCCGAGCCCATGGGTTGATGTACCCCGAAGAGCCAAGGGAACCTAAACATATATCGAGGGTACATCGAGCCAAGGGCCCCGATGGACCAGTGAACAACGTTTTATCTTACCGAACACCTCAATGTTAGTTTTGAACTGTTTGAAGCATGGGTATCGGATCGTATACTTCAGCCGAGCTGTGTGAATCAAACGATTCGAGTCTTGCATCTTGCTGTTTTTCCATCCGGTATGTTCTTAGTAAAATCGCTGATTTGTAATTCCCCATCTTAATATTCACAGGGACCGCATTTGAACGTTTTGTCAAAATTTATTTTTTGGAATGCGATGCAAATCTTGTCGTAGCCATCGCTATGTTTTGCATACGACACAAGAAAGAAAATTAGAGTTGTCTCCCTTCCATCGTTTTACATTCGTAAACAAAATTTACGTGAACCGTGCGGGGTTAAATGTTATTCGAGAGAAAGGTGTTCCAACACCAAGTACCGAATGAGATGTCGGTGTATCTCGCTTGTAAGTGGAGTACAATGAAAATAATAGAAGAGAGCATAGCCAATCAGAAAACGACATTTATGTGTGAGGTAAGATAAGTGTTCCTGGGGCATTCGCGACCGACTCGTGTTATTTCGGGACAAGCCGGGGATTACGGAAAGGGACGAGTGCTAACAAATGTTCTTGGAAAGGGACCAGTGGTGGCAAATGTTCTCAGAGGCTACGGAAAGGGACGAGTGGTGACGAATTATTCGACGATATACGGAATTACTACAGCCTTTGTTGTTTTCCTCGCCGTATTGTTTACAGACACGACAAGTATTTCTTCAAACACCCAGACATGCAGTCATTATAAGGATTACATTTTCTGAATTACTAGTACACTGAAATGCCGTTTGATTGAACAAGACAGAATCTTAGAGAACACCAGGGTTATTAAGTTAGAGTGTGTGAGTGAGGTTGAACACCACCTTTAATAGCATTCCTGAAATGTCAAGTTAGGAACACTAGAAATAGGCTTCAGATGTTGAACCCATTTTGAGAATGGACAACTGAAAATGAACAATTATTATCATTATTTTATTAAACATTTAATAATAAATACGTTGACTTATATTACATAAACAAGACACTAGCGTGTCAGCAATAAATAATACTTCTCCACGATATGCATGGCAAACAGAAATGCATAAAAACATCTTGGAGATCTTTTATTTTAAAACGTTTCTTCTTAGCCTAGCCTTCCACGTACCAGCCTTTTCTTAACCCATCTTCAGATATTTCCTTGCATGAACTGTCGAGGGAATGAGAGAATTATTAGTAAGTCGACATCAAATCTAACAACAGTCGGATAGCATACAGACACAACGAAATCGGTCTAAATTCTGCCCTCAGTTTATTAGAGGCTGAGTTTTGAATTCAGACAAACCTTTTGTATAATATATGTACTCACACTCACCTCTTCTTCATTGGCATGGTGTCTTCCAGGACCGCCACACAATAGGCTTCTATGAACCAATCATCGACGATTCCCAGGACTGGACGCTCATCGCCGGCTACGAGAACGACTTCGGTACGGTGTTGAAGTTCTCTCGGGCACTGGACACTTGTGATGAGAAGCAGGACTTTGTGATCAAGGTGTGCCCCTTCCTATGTTCCTTCTGTTAACTATGTTGTTTTGAATCAGTTATTTGACATTACATGTATAAATTATGATAATTACGTCACACATCGAAAGAGGGAAAACTCCTGAGATACTGAAAACTTTGAAACATTATTTCCCCAAATGGAAACACTTAAAATGCCCAAACGTTCATTTAGCTAAAAATAGCTTTAAATATTGTAAGACCTAAATAAAAGTTTCATTAAAATGATGAAAATGCCAAAAAAAGCTAAACATGTTCTGTAAAATACAAATGTTAGAAATACTAAACTGGCGAGAAAATGAATTTTAAGAAATGAAATGCAAAACAATTTTGCTGAAAAAGGGAAAAAATGTTTTTGATTTTTTTGAAAGAAGAGTGAAAAAACTGAAGAAATGAAACCACTGATAGTACTGAATTTTCTAAAAACACTTAATTTCAATAGCTCCTTCATTCACAGGCGTGATTTTCCCCCCGTGCTAAATGACCTCTTCGTGTTTTAGGAAGGGACCACAAAGGTCATTTTCGCCTACCACCCAGATGACCCCATCCACGAGACGGGCCTGACATACCACGGGGCCGACAGACGGGGGTCCAAGAGTCTCCTACTGCTGGACTTGACCCCGACCGTGAAGGAGTTGCCAGCTGACACCCAGCACTTCGACCTAACCAATCAGAAGGTGAGTGGAGTGCACAATACAACGCTCTAGAGAACTGTCTGTGATCACAAGTCTAAGGGAGATAACTCTCATTTGTTTTAATTGTTAATCAAGTCATCGTGTGACAAAGTGACGTAAGTTTCATTAAATGTTGTCTTAGGTAAGAGTGAGTATTGCATAACTCAGCAATCATTTGAGTTATAATATATCTATATGAGAGCTGAATTCAATTATATATTATGACTTAGACAAATGTGAAGCTTCATCTAGGAACCTAAAATGATTTCATACCGGGAGAGACCCAAGAAGATACAGGTTAAATTTGGTTGAAGCTACCTTTGAGGCGTCTACCGAGAGGCGTCTAAGAGGCATCTACCGAGATAATGTGTTCTGGCTCGCTCACTTGGTTTACACATATCGCATCCCAGTTGCTTAGATCGATGCTGTTGATCACTGGATTGTCTGGCCCAGACTCAATTATTTACAGACCGCCCCAATATAGTTGGACTGCTGCTGAGTGCAAGATAGACAGGCAACAACCAAACAACCGAAACATACGAGAAAACACTGTGCAATTGCGTGTTTTCCGACCTACGTTTTTGTCAGTGGTGTGAACTCCATCCAAGCTTAAGATCACAAATAGAACGTTTTGCCAAGGGGAACCATTTTTTAATCAAACTTGAGGAATGGCCTTAATGACAATATTTCAGTTTTTCAGGATATTTTTCTCCTACTGATGATATCCCTGTTTCACTGTTTGTTTGGGTTTTTTTTTCAGTTTCAGGTGCCTACCGCTAACACCTTCTATCACTGCTCTGTACACAAGATGCCGGTACTACCGAAGAAGAATCATCTGATCATGGTATGACGCCATTATCCTAGGTGTCACTTTCTCTTCAGCTGTCTTTCCACTGGTACAGATTTTTACATTTGAAACTTCAGACGGAAACTACAGTTGAGAGGAATGGTCCTGATGCAAGAATCTCTTACGATGAATTATCGCTTTGGATTGAATCCTCTTGTCATTGCACTCAGTCATCTTCTTATTGTATTGAATAGTGGAATCATTTCACAGAATGGTCTTTTCATTCCATCACATCATCTTATCACGTGACCCGAGAAGGTCCCGGGGTAGAATAGGCCTTCAGCAACCCATGCTTGCCATAAACTGTGACTCTGCTTGTAAGAGGCGACTAACGGGATCGGGTGGTCATGCTCGCTGACTTGGTTGACACATGTCATCGGTTCGCAGTTGTGCAGATCGATGGTCATGTCGTTGATCACTGGATTTTTGTGTCCAGACTCGATTAATTACAGACCGCCGTCATACAGACGTAACATTGGAAACAACAAAACATTTGTTTGTCAGCACAGTGAATAATTTTGTAATCGCTTCCCATTTCACATTATCATATTGGATAAAACATGAATCTTATAAAAATGAATCTTTATGCATCTCTCTACTGAATCATCTTATTACATTGAATCCTCTTGTCATAGAACTGAACCATTTTATCATTAAACTCATCTTCTCATAGCCCGAATCGTCTTAATACATTGAATCGTCTTGACATTATACTGAATTGCCTTCTCATGCCCTGAATCATCTAAATATATTACCCATCAAAAGTTTAGACTAACATAAAATGCTCACTACATGTTAAGTATGTATGGTTACATCGAAGATGTATTTGTCCTCAAACGTCGGGGAACCAGATGAAAACTTTTTTCTGATGAATTGCACGACGATCACGCATCAAAATGCTATAAAGGATGTACAGATGTCGTACATGTGACCAACTGCGTTTGGAGTAAAGTTTTGTAAAGAATATATCTTAAGAGTATATTTTTTCACTGAGTTTAATCTTTTATTGAACTCATGGCAATGATTTAATTTTCAAGATATCAGTTCATGTGTAAACAGTACCTTTAATCGGTATGGGATGTTTTGCAAAAGCTCGTTTACTGAGGTAAGTGGCTGTACATGTATTTAAACTAGTGAGTCTAAACCTTTGATGGGTGGTATATATTGAATCATGTTCTCATTGTACTCTCCCGTCTCCTCATAGCCTAATTCATATTATTTCTTAAAATCTTCTTGCTGAATTATATTCAAGCATCTTCTCACACACTGAATCATCTGCACGGCACGCAGATCACTGGATTGTTTGATCCAGACTCGATTATTTACAGACCGCCGCCATATAGCTGGAATATTGCTAACCAACCTCCCTGACTCTGATTATTCGTCCCATAGTACTGAATGGCTTTACGATCCCTTGAATCATCTTACAATGACTTTGTAATGTTTTGCCACCACGTTGAATCAATACACCATTGTATCCATCCGATCCCCAGTTCGAGCCAATCATCACCCCTGGTAACGAGGATATCGTCCACCACATGGTTGTGTATACGTGCCCGACCGAGCTAGACGACAAATACAACAATCACGACTACCACTGCTATCACATCAATGACGATACTCTGCTGTCGTGCCGGGCGGTGTTCCTAGCCTGGGCCGTGGGTGGAGAGGTGAGCTTCGTCTGGCGTACGTATGTGAAATACTGTAATCTCATTGGTCAATGACGTTTTAACAAGTCTCCGTGTCAACGGGAGCAGGAGCACAAATGGGGAAAAAATGCTACCTGCTGCCACGTTAACCACCAAATTATGCACCAAGAAGCTGTATCGCTAGCAAGCGTATGACGTCATAACATGACGTATGCAGTGCCCGGAGCTCGAAAACCGTTCGATCAGCTGAGTTCACTATATAGACATTTATTTCACCGAATTACACTGCTTTAGTTAAACTATTTATACACTGAATCATTTGTACACTCAACTTGAACATAATTAACTATGTTTACAGCAGCTTTAAGCTTATCAGGATATGTTTCACTGATTTACAAAATCCATTCGAGAGGCAGACGCCACTTTGTTTTCATGTCACATAGTCGGTAGAGGGCTTTCAAATAATATGAAAGGCTATTTAGTACATTTAACATGGCGGTGTGATAAATGCGTTGTATGTTTCTCTCGAGGGTAATACAATCAGATGTACGCCCTTTTCTAGCAGTATCCGTATTTCCCTCGAGAGAAGTATACAACTTTTATCATTGTGCTTCAAATTCCACTTCGTCCTCTTAATACTACTTACACAGTCCCAGCTCTGCGCCTCACGGATATACACTATGCTAACACCTCATTTCCCGTTATAACCCAGTCTGCCCGTGAGGTCATAGGAGGTTATATATCACTTATCACATCGGGTATGTATTTGCTGCCTGATGAATTTTTGCAATTTTAAAAAACATACGCTTGCCTAGGGTGAGACCACATGTATCACGAGTGCTTCATTGTGGACCAGGATTATACTTCTAGAACCTCTGAGTCGAACTGCCACACACGGTCATCCATCCAAGTACTCTAAGTGACCAACGCCGCTTATCTTCATCTGTGACCTTGACTCTTTGCGTTGCACCACACACAATCTCTGTATAACACTGTGTATATAGTTGGTATAAACGCTGAAATCCAACCCAGTCACTCAGAACCTAGTACATGTGTACTTACTAGCTTGTGTCTTATTCAGCGTGCACACTCCCAACATACTGAGAGAAACAGAAACGGAGCACAGGAAAATCCCAACCCTCCTTTGATATTTTCCAGTTTTCATCATCAGCTTTGAATAGATCTGTAGGGGGAAATCTAAGAAATAAATAAAGGAACACCGTCATGAAGAGGTGTTCCCTTATTTGTTTCCCTCAGTATATGATGAATTTCATCTTTCTACAGCCGTTCTATCTGCCCACTGATGTCGGAATGCCCCTCGGAATGTCGGAAGGTCCTGGCCACGTGATCCTGGAGACACACTACAACAACCCCACCCTTAAATCTGGTGGGTATATCTGTAGTGAGACAATCAAAAACGTCAACTGCGGCATAATATCATTGATGATCCACGCCAGCGCTTATGTGTTGGACATTTCCGTCCGAAACCCAGAATTGCTGATTACGCGCAAGACGTTCCCAAAACACACAGTTCTAAATATTGTTGCTATCATGGTTCAGGGGTCATCGACAGCTCCGGCATGCGCATCCACTACACGCCGACTTTACGACTTCACGACGCCGGGGTGCTGGAGACTGGGATAATGGTGGACAAATTCCAGATAGTTCCCCCTGAGTACGAGTCCTTCAAATCCCGGGGGTACTGCAACATGGCGTGTATGGAAAAGGTAACGTCCTTCTTGTCGCCTTCCAGTCTCCATTCCCATGAATGTTTTAAGACACTAACAAATGAACTATTGACTATTTACTCAAATATAACGGCTTACTTTGTCAAAATAGAAACATGTGAAGATTGAACTTGAAAAAATGCGTACTTCAGTAATGCCTCGAAATAGATGTCTGTCACCTCCACGCAGAAATGTATCAAAGATCGTACTCCGTAAGTCCAGGCCCAATGTACCTTAGACCCCAAATGGCATTCGTGCGAAATCATTTAATTCCGATATCTGGAAATGTGAAGTCCAGAATAATGAAGTGACAGTGTTAAGAAAAACAGTGTACATAGTCTTCAGTGTTCGTATGTACTAACGCGGAATATCATGGCGAGAAACTACTGAAGCGGAATAGTCCGCTAGCCAATAGATGTCTCTTAAATTTTGCTCCACATGAAATAAGATCCAGACACCGACAGACCAACGGGTTATATTTACGTGTATATCTCTATTTGATACCTCTAAATGCTAATACACTGTGTGTGTATAGCTCTTTATTTGATATCTCAAAATGTCATCTGTCTGCTTTGTTTGCAGACGCAGTTCCTACTGCTTATATGTACATATGTATTTGATACCTCTAAATCTTCAGGCCCTGACTCGGTCCACTGCCCCTGAGATGAACGTGTTCGCTGTGTTCCAACACACCCATCTTATTGGGAAGGGAATCAGGACCCGCATTGTCAGGAACGGCACTGAGATCGAACCCCTCATCGTGGACGACAACTACGACTTTGACTTCCAGGAAACCAGGCTGCTGGCTCACGAGAGGAAGCTGCAAGTGGTAAGTCACGTGACATATTGGAGATCACATTGTAACGCACGACAGGGGCGTTCATCCTTGACTCAAATAAAAGACCAAGTCTAATTTGGGTTCAAGATCTAAGATTCTAAAATCATCTTTATAAAGGTCACATGCAACGCAAAACACAACTTTACAGATTCTGATACTTCAGATTTGAGATTGTACGCTTATAATTTTGTTTATTTGATTTTTGATAATCAGTAATGCATAATATATGTCATGAATAAGTGATATTTGTGTTTTAATAATGTTTGAATTTTTTTGGTTGGATGTGACGTTTAAATTACGCTTTCGGCACGGAGGCTAATGGAGGGCCACTTACTGAGAGAAATGTCACGTTATGAAATTAATGATTTATCCTCAGTGTTAATCCAGTTTACTCATTAACTATGGACATACATAGTATTTTCATCAATGACAATCTAACTTTAATCACTGTAGAATGTTGGGTAAGAGTGACGGCAATTAGCTGTACATCTTGTTTAGATTTACCTGAAAACTAATGATCGCTAGTTCGAATCCCATTTTAGTTCGTCGGTATCAGACCCTTGTTTGTTGATTTCGCCAAAATGGTAAACGTTTGAAACCTGATCTACCCGCACAAGTGAGTGAGTGAGTGAGTTGAGTTTTACGCCGCACTCAGCAATATTACAGCTATATGGCGGCGGTCTGTAAATAATCGAGTCTGGACCAGACAATCCAGTGATCAACAACATGAGCATCGATCTGCGCAATTGGGAACCAATGACATGCGTCAACCAAGTCAGCGAGCCTGACCACCCGATCCCGTTAGTCGCCTCTTACGACAAGCTGAGTCGCCTTTCATGGCAAGCATGGGTTGCTGAAGGCTACCCGCACAAGAAGCTGCCACCTCATCACCAGCTGAAATATTTTTCAAGGAGGCATCTAGACAAACTCACTGACTGTGGACTGTTAACTGTTCCAGGGAGACGCCATCATCACCGAGTGCGACTATCGGTCAAAGGAGAAGGGTACATTCACACTTGTAAGTGTGGCTGCCATACTTTCTGATATGCTTAAAGAAAATGCTGTAATTCAAGATTCGCAAGACAATATTATTAGATGTATACGGTCATTTTATTGCATGTTAACATTAATTTTAATGAAGTGTGCACGGAACACAGCAGTTCCACTCACTCACTCACCAAGTCGTGCAGTCACTGAAGCTCACTCTTCCATGCACCAAATTATCAAATGACTCGAACATTCAGCTACCCACCGTCACTCACTCACTCACTCACTCAAAGTGATCCTTCCACTACTCACGCAGCAATCAACTGCGCCTGCACTCACCCAACAGCAATCTACCAATCAACCCACCCACCCACTCACTCATCCATCCACCCTCCCACTCACATTCCTGTGAAGGTCCGGGGTAGAATAGGCCTTCAGCAACCCATGCTTGCCATAAAAGGTGACTATGAGTATCGTAAGAGGAACTGACAGGATCGGGTGGTCAGGCTCGCTGACTTGGTTGACACATGTCATCGGTTCCCATTTGCGCAGATCGATGCTCATGTTGGTGGTCACTGGATTGTCTGGTCCAGACTCGATTATTTACAGACCGCCGCCATATAGCTGGAATATTGCTGGGTGCGGCGTAAAACTAAACTCACTCACACACATACTCACTCCCTCATTCAAAGTGATCCGTTCAACCACTCACGAACCAACTGCCCCTCCACTCACCTACCCAACAGCAACCCGCTCACTCTCCCACTCACTCACTGTTTATTGAAGGGTGGCGTGAGGACCAGTGACGAGATGTGCCTGTCGTTTCTCCTGTACTACCCCCGGAGTCCAATGGCCAACTGCATGAGCCTCCCTCTGTACGACAACTTCATCAAGGACCCGAGAACCGAAAAGCACGCCCTGATTAATTACCTCCATACCCTTGACTGGAAGAACCAGACCATCAGGGATGACTTCCAGAAGAAAACTGATGACTCCATCAACGTAATGGAATGCGTGGACTACGCGGGGTATCCAGCGGTAAGTTCGAGTCCACCACAATGTCCCCGAGAGGTAGAAATATCTTTGGACTGAATGCACTTCGGTTCTTCAGTCAGATCCAATAACACAAGCTATGGCAACCTCCCTTTTTACACTTTCGGTGGGATAAACCGTTCCCTAGTCACGCCGAAGGCCTGAGTTCGATTCCCCAGATGGGCACATTGTGTGGAGCTCATTTCTGGTGTACTCTGCCGTGATATTGTAGTGCAAAAGTGGCCTAAAACCCAAGTCACTCACTCACTCGGGGCAGTTAGCCCAAATACACGGGTGACCCAGTCGTCTGAATCGTCAGTTTGCTGTGTTAGACGTGCCAGGATCCGGTAAAGGGTTCTGATTCTGGTTCTTTCTGATATTGTTTTGTCAGCATCACAGTCGTGCTCTTGGTCTTCGGTAACTTTCGCATGTCGTAAGAGCTGACTAACGGAATCCGGTGGTGGTAAGATTTGGGTTGACACAACTCATCGTATCCCCTAGACTGATGTTGATCACTGGATTGTTTGGTCCAGACTCCTATTATTTACAGACCGCCGTCAAATAGGTGAAATATTGCTTATATAGAACAATACATTACTGGAGCTTCAATTGATCGCTCTATTCACTTGTTCCCCAATGATATGTCATTTCTATTCGCAGGCCTACAGCGCCAAGACTCACCCCGACCCCGTGACCACGCCCTACGTGAAACCCAAGAGCAGCGTGTGCGGTGCCAAATAGGACGCCATGATTCCAAATTGAATTGTTTTTTAATTCGAAACGTTTTGTCGTTCACAAATAAATTTGAAAATGTTTTGTTCCCCAATAACTGCGTTCAAATTGGTCGTGTTGTTGTTGCCATGGTGATGACTCAGGAAACGGTGGGTCGTAGAGTACTCCAGTGGTTAAAACGTTCTCGTCATGCCAAAAGCACGAGTTCATTTCCACACAATATGTGATGTCTATTTCTGGTGTCCCTTGAATATTACTAAAATCTGCCTCAATCCAGACATACTGGTCACAACGTTAGGTGGTTAAGAGTCTAGTGGGTTCGAATCTCTTACCCTGATCTGATCTGTGCTCAGTCAGCACCACATTGGTTAACGTCAGTGGCGAAAGGATATTGGCCTCATATATTGTAACCTGTCCGGGTGTTGCTGTATTATACTCTTTAAAAAAAATAGGGGAACATTTTAAAAAATGGGAGATACATGTATATCGGAGTCAGTCAATGTTGATATGACAATAACGAATGTTATGAGAGAGCACTTGCACTTCCGTATGACCAAAGCTGTTCGCACGGTAATTGCTCTTGAAAGATGATTGGTGTGTGACGTGAAATTTGCATGGTTTTAATTTTTAAACAAATTAAAACCGGTTAGAAACAAACACTAACAACTGATGCAAGATGAATGTCAAATTAATGGTCTACAGTGATTTATGAACCTTCTTGAAAACTGTCAAAATCAAGAAAGACACGTGCATAAAATGGGTTGTGGTTAGGGTGGTGATAAAGAAAAACAGTCTTGCGTTCATAAGCTATCAGTCTTTGCGAAGTGTGTTAACGCTTATACTCCGTAACCAAACTGAATGTTCAGCATGAACATCAATCTGCGCGACAAGGAACCAATGACATGTGCCAACCAATTCAGTGAGCCCGACCACCCGATCCCATTAGTCGCCTCTTACGACAAAGTGAGTCGCCTTTCACAGCAAGCAAGCATGCAAACTATATCCGGTGTCCCCCGCCGTGATATTGCTGGAATATTGTTAGAAGGGTCGTAAAACTCACTGACTAATTCTATTCGTGGCAAACCTGATTGTTACAATACATAATTGTCTCAGCGATTTCTAGAGAAAATAGAGGTTCAAACTCGAAGACATACTTGAAGGTGTGTACACTCTTTATTACTACACTGGCGAATGATGATTTACATGTTTCCGTGTCTCCAGTTGGCCACTCTCATACTCACGGAGTCTTGAACAAAAGAAAAAAGTGGATTAACACGTCCGAGTTTTGCAAAACAGAATTAGCAAGAACAAACGTGTATTTCTTCTTCGGAACTGAAGTGATACAGTGAATGAGCGAGTTTAGTTTTACGCCGCACTCAGCAATATTCCAGCTATATAGCTGCGGTCTATAACTAATCGAATCTGGACCAGACAATCCAGTGATCAACATCATGATCACCGATCTAAGCAAATGGGATACGATGACATGTGTCAACCCTGTCAGCGAATCTGACCATCCAGGCCCGTTGCACTGACACAAGCATGGGGTACTGAAGATCAATTCTAACCCCGGTCTTCACTTACATGTATATGGTCGTAAGGTCCAAGTTTTCTTATTGCCATATTTAAGTCGCATCTTAAAATTTGACTTTTAATTCTTCTAACACAGAGATGCCTATTCGTCATGTACAATAGGTATCTAACTGACCAGACAAATGGCCGATAGAATTACTAACGAATTTGGACAATAGTTCTTCCAAGTTACGAAAGTCATTTTACAACCCTCCATGAAGATCCAGGGGGGAACTGATCTTCAGCAACTTATGCTTCTAAGAGGTAGCTAATAGGATCTTGTATTTTATCTCAGTTTTAGATCAAGGGCGATGGGGTAGCCCAGCGGTTAAAGAGTTCGCTCGTCACACCGAAGACCCGGGTTCTATTCCCCCAAAGGTATGAAGTCCATTTCTGGTGTTCCCCACTATTATATTGTTTATGATGCCAATTATTGGATTGCCTGGTCCAGATCAGATTATCTACAGACAGTCGTCATTTAACTCTACTATTGGTGATTGCGCAGTTAAGGACAAACAACAAACAAACAAACCTCGTCGTCGTCCTGCGTGCTGTTGAAGCGTGCTGCGAGGGAGTAGGCTTTCCACAAGTCGTATCGGACATTCCTTTGCTCTTCCTCGATCTTTATAACCTTGTTGATGATGTCATACAGGAGATCAAGCAACGCGCTGGTTCTGTTGCCTTGGAAACATAAATACATTGTAACGTCATCCAGCGTCATGCCTGTGTTTTGTTTCAAGGTTTATTCACTTGAAGTATGTAGACCAAAGACCTATGATATACTGTTCATATAATACACGTGTTAGGCGACTGAGTTCAGGCTTACGCGGCTTTCAGCAACATTCCAGCAATCTAAAGACAGGGACTTCATTGATTGTAGCTATACTACCCATCAGACGTTCAGACTTACTTAACGCATTCTATATGTTGCATACAGTGGAAGCTCTTTAATCCGGCACCCACTGGGAATAAAAAATAATCCGTTTCAGACAATGTGCCAGATGGGTAGAGCTTATGATAAATATACAAGCTACTGAAGGGATTTATATTCTATGCCAGTGTTGACAACGTGCCCGAACAGGCAAATGTCGATTTTGACAGCTCCCATTGTACATACATATGGTTTCCTCGAAGATGAATTTCTCCACTAACTTCGGGAAACCAACTGCAAACTTTATGAACATGAATTGTTCGAGGATCATGCATCAAATTTCTGAAAACCATTGTGCAAATAACATGAACAGATGCGTTTTGGCGTTAGGTTAAGAATATTTGCCAAGTTTTACTAAGTTTCATCATTTATTGAACTCATGACTGTAATATTTTCAACGTTACGAATTTGTTTTACAATACACTGGTTCAGAGGTAAACAGTGCATATAAACAGTATGGAATATTTTACAAAATCTAGTTTAGAACAGTTGACTGAATTTCTATATTTACACTATTGAGTCTAAACACTTTGATGGGTAGTATATACGGGCCAGCCAACAGGTCAATGACACTCTTCATCAAGGAATAAATTTTTCATTAAATCATGGTTTGGTTTCTTGGTACGGTAAAGCCATCGAGTAAAATCGATATCTTGCACGGATAAATATACAGTCTTGATAAAAGGTAAAGGTTACTGCTAGACACATATTAGATGATCCTGCGCACTAAAAGCATTTGTGACATAAGAGGCGGTACAACGAATTGGGCGAGTACAGTTGGCTGCTACAGGTAGCTTGACGATTACACATGTGCAATACATGCTAACTGTGACATGAAATCAACACCGCTACTGATCAACACCTGTCTCGCTACTGTTTCACACCTGTCTCAATACTGTTAAACAGATTTCAGTTGTAGTAACAAATGTCCAAGTTAGGAAAACAACGTCAAATAGTTCATTCTCAGGCAAGGGAGATAGCATACAATGTTATCATGTATATGGACAAAAATTGTGCAACCAAAGCGGATTCTCTTTGACAAAGTAGCCTTGCTACTGGACTCTGAACGGCAACTTTAAAGCGCATTAAGGCTACTCTACTCAACTGCTATTCTGATTTAGCCACCACCATTCAGTAACAGATAATTTTTAACATATTAAAAAGTTAAATGAAACCAAATTAACTATATGTAGTTATTATCTATTTAATATTTAGCAGACGAAAAGTCAACTTTATCCATTAAAACAACACCGCATATTCCTTCGAACGATAAGACTGCAGTTTCAGGCATACGATACTGATATTCCACGCTAACCTTTAGTTAAGACGAAGACAAATAGAGGATTGGGACATTAACAAGCATTTTAGATATTCAACAATTTTGTTTAAAAAAAACCCCAGGAAAATGTCATTTGCTTCGTGAAATGGATCGGTGGTCCTAAACATATTTGCTCAGTATATTGTGTTGATTCAATTCGTTGGGATTGTACCTGTTCCCAAATCGAGTGTGCTATAACAATTCATGCGTGAAACGCATGGGAAAATGAACTTCTCGATATTTATCAGACAACCTGTCTCCCTCTTGTTTCAAGTGGATCGTTCTGTAGGGCGTTCCCAAGTATGCAAATGGGTGTCATTTGTCAGGTCGTGGATCATCTTATATGTGTTTAGCAGTAGATCTGTGGTATTTCCGGTTTTTACAAAACAAAACCAAAAAAAAAACCCAAAAAACCCACGTTTATTAATTGTTATTATATTAATAGAAAAATGTTCATTTTGATATTGATATTAGACTAAAAGTTGGAATGAGTGAATATTGTTTTAAAACGCATGTGGTTTTGCCAGTATCGGGGTCTAGTGTATATTGAGTCTCATACTTGGAGTCGGCGACGTCGGTAGCACGGTGTAAGCGGTGGAGATGTCGTAGCTGGCGCATCGGCAGCATCCCAGGAAGTCGATACTTTGGTTGTAGTAGCAGTTATCACAGGAGTCGTTGGCACAAGGGTTGGAGTGGCCGACTATCACATCGTAGTCGAGCTCGAATCCAGTTAGCCCGGCGTTGGGGTCCACGTGGTAACGTAGCTTGAGTTCAGGGTCATACCCGACGTTCACTGTTAGAAGTTATATATAGAGAAAGAGAGCAACAGCTAGCTACCGAGTTGTTTGTTCACCTTACCATTTGCCTCAAGATTTATACTGTTAGGGTCATAGGAGACGTTCACTGTCAGGGAAAAAAAAAATATATATATATATATATATATATATATATGGAGAGAGAGAGAGGGGGGAGAAAGAGAGGGGAGAGAAAGAGAGGGAGAGAGAGGGGAGAGAAAGAGAGGGAGAGAGAGCGAGAGTTAGAGAGAGAGCGAGAGGGGGATAGAGAGAGGGAGAGAGAGAGCAACACGTAGTTACTGACGTTGTAGAGTACTATATGTTGTGAAGACCACATCTTAAGTAGATATTCACTGTTGCTCAGCAGTATAGGAATCTGCACCGGAACATCGCATCATAATCCAATAATATATATCCTACTTCCTTCAGATAGTTGATTGCTTTCTTTTCTTGTTTTTAACGCTGCACTCATCAATATTCCTGTTTTGTGGGAGATGTGTATAATAGTGTCTGGACCAGACAATCCAGTGATCAACAGCATGAGAATCGTCCTACGCAAATATACGAAGCCATGTGGCAACCAATTCAGCGACACCTAACCACCTGCCCCCTTTTTCGCCTATCCCGACAAGCATGGCTGCTGAAGGCCAGTTCTCCACAGGTATTATCTTCTTAAGAAAGAGGGGACGATAGATAGGTTGCAGTGTTTCGGTACCGTTTTCATCGTGTTTCCAAGAGGATCGTACTTTTTCCCGGCTGTTTATTTGAACATAAACCCCACCCAACCCAACAGCCGACACCCCTCACCTTCCCCTACTTTCGTTAATACTAGTTGACTGTATTCGTCATCGAATCAGATTTCATAAACTGACTGCAGAAATTTGTCCCACCGCTGTAGGTGTGGTTCAGGTCCAAGTAGGAGAAGTCGCACAGTCTACGGACGTCCACCTCTCCGTTCAAAAATTCCAGGTAGCCACACCCGCATGTAGTGTTACATCCTCCCTGATCCAGGCGAAGAAACCTAAACAAACATCGAAGGTGGCAAAATGAAGATAGACAATTAACATGATAAATATATTAGGGCCCGGAGGACTTCGATCTGAGGTTTTCAGTATATTAACCATGTTTGTGTTGTGAGGGTCCGGAGTACTTCGAGGTCCAGGATTTCAGTATATTTAGGCTGTGACGGTCCGGAGTTACTTCGGGTTACACGGTTTCACTATATGTGGGTAGTGAAGATCCAAAAATATCGAGTTACAGCATTTCATTATATCGCAAGGACGTCGAGTTGCAACTGTCCATGTATTTGTGTTGTGAATGAACTGACTGACTTCAAAATTACAGCACAGTGATGATAAGATGGCCTTAACATACAAGTTACAGAGTAGGGATATCAAGCTATACCTAATGTTGACAGTCCAGGGTCCGTGGTAGTAGGAGATGTTGGGCATCTTGATGGTGTAGTAGCAGTCGCTTTCGTTGACGTAGGTGCTGTTGTCGAGGAGGGTGGAAATGACACCGTCTTCTTTGTTGCTGGTATCGTAGACCCTGCTGCAAGCTAAGGCAACCGCATAATGTAGTATCTTAAATATGGCTTTAACCGATGCGAATCAAAAGGAAATGATCGATTTCTTAAAATATTGGTCAATTGGGTGGTCTATTGGTTAAAGCGTTCACTCATCACGATGATGGGTTCGATTTCCAGCACAGGTACAAAGTGCAAGGGCCTGTTCAGAAGTAAGAAAAAGAGTTAGCTGTCTTAATACAGTATGTGTCATTCAATTACTTTTGTATGTTGTGAAAGGTACACACCACACGGCTATACATGAAAGACGAATACTGGTTCACTGCCCAGGATGTTTGTATGGCGGACACCCTCAGTTCACCTGTCAGTACGAGGGTGTATTGGAAGGAAGGTGACATCCGTGCCAACTTAAGAGTTAGGATAGGATAGGATATTTATACAGTGCACATATATACACGCAACGTGTACATGTTTAATTGGATGTCAGTCTCCATGTCACATCGTATTATCAATCTGAACTCCCTTTTGTTCAAACAACCCCCATAACTCAGCAGTTTTCACAAAGGGAACAGGTGTTCGTACTGGTGCGGTTAAATGTCGGTTCTTTCCTCAAAGTCCATTGGACCCTACAAGGATCAGACTCAAAATGGCCTTCAGCACCCTTGCTTGCCGTTAGTATTGAACAACGGGATCGGATGGGCAGACCAATTCTAACCCGGATCTTCACGGGTTCTACCATACAGACTTTGAAGCGTCCAGTACATTTACTGGGTGTTTGTCTAAAACACTGAAGGAGTGAATATATACATCGTGGTTGAAAGAGTCCCGATCTCAACCCTTTGGGCCATATCTGTAACAAGATGGATCGTTCTGGGCAACAAAGGGACCCTCCTGTACAGGACCTGGCCCAACTGAAAGGTATTTTACACGATGAATGGCGTAGACTGCCCCTTCAGAGGATCAGGAGGCTGACAGAGGGTATGAGAAGGAGAGTGCTGACTGACATACAGTCACACCACGAGAGTTTTATGTACGTGTCGATATTCTACCATTGTTAACATTCAGGGGGTGCTTAATTAAGTCCATAACACAAGTATGGCTTGGCTTTGTCGGTTGTGTGTGTCCATGTATGTTAATGTTTCTTACTTGGAGTCGGTGATGTCGGTGGCACGGTGTTGGAGGTGGAGATGTCGTAGCTGGCGCACCGACAGCACCCTAGGAAGTCGATACTTTGGTTGTAGTAGCAGTTGTCACAGGAGTCGTTGGCACAAGGGTTGGCGTGGCCGACCAGCACCTCATAGTCGAGCTCGAATCCAGTTACCCCGGCGTTGGGGTCCACGTGGTAACGTAGCTTGAGGTCAGGGTCATACCCGACGTTCACTGTCAGGGAGAAGTTATATAGAGAGAAAGAGAGCAGCACGTAGCTAGTGAGGTGTTTGTTCACCTTACCATTTGCCTCAAGATGTATGCTGTACTGAACTTAAGAATGAGGCTGAAGAACTGACGAAGGCCCACATGCACAAAGCCACCTTAGCGTTACGATAATTGTTACTCCCATATTCTAACAGAGACCTAAGATGGTTTCAACGCTACGATCATTTTGTGAAGAAGGCACTAGATCTTTTACTTAAAGAGAAAACAAGACATAATGCCAACTAACAGATTTGTGAAGCTTTAGGACAATTACTAAACTTAAATTGGTAAAGGACAAAGGTAACAAAAAAAACTTAGTGTACTTATTCGATAGCGATGTATACCATTCAAAAACGTAGCGGATATCCTATTTTGCGAGCACGGCACTAGCCAATGCATATCAGACAAAAAGTAATATCATTCAGATGAAACATTTCCAGGGAATGGAATAAATTGTCACACTTTCTCTTAATTTCCCTTCATCATCTTTATCCTCCTTGGATTCATCATTAGTATGTCATCAATCTTGTAAATCCAATATTTTTTATGGTTTATTTCCTTCGGTGGTAGTTACGTTTTTTACTTTTTGACTTTTAACGCAGAGTCTCAGCTAACGTTTTACCTGATGTACTATTTTCTTTGTGAAGAACCATTCTCAAGTGCAGTTTTCTTTTTTAAACATAAAACCGTATATTACTGTAAAATAACTGAATTTCTGAGCAGATAGGTTTTCACGCAAGTCCATAAGTAAATGGTCAACTGCTTTCGAACAGTTGCCTCACCGCTGTAGGTGTGGTTCAAATCCAAATAGGAGAAGTCGCACAGTCTATGGACGTCCACCTCGCCGTTTAAGAATTCCAGGTAGCCACACCCGCATGTAGTGTTACAGCCTTCCTGGTCCAGGCGAAGAAATCTAAACGAACACCGTAATACAGAGAGGGAGAGAGAGGGAGGGGGCGGGGAGAGAGAGAGAGAGAGGGGGGGGGGGGGGGGGGGGGGGTTCGACGCAGCTATATAGCCGCGGTCAGTAGATAATTGACAATCTAGCGATCAGCAGCATAAGCATCGATCTAAGCAACTGGAATAAGATGACATTGTGTTAACAAAATGAGCGAGCCTGACGACCCGATGACGTTAGTGGCCTCTTTCGACAAGCACCGGTTTCTGAAGACCATTTCTAACAGGGATCGTTAAGACGTGTAAGATACAAACGTCGAGAAAGCAATAGTCGTAATTAGCGTAATTAATTGAACTACAAATAACTCGATGTAAGTTGAAAATAGAGATTCTGAAAAAATACAATGTATACATCATTCAAGTATAAACATACATACAATTATTAAAATAAATATATTTATGTTGTGAAGGCCCGTGAACTTTGAGTAACTAGGTTTCAGAATAATGGTTTCATGATGGTCTCAAATACTTCGCATTACAGACAATAGATGTTGTGAAGCTATACCTAATGTTGACAGTCCAGGGACCGTGGTAGTAGGAGATGTTGGGCATCTTGATGGTGTAGTAGCAGTCGCTTTCGTTGACGTAGGTGCTGTTGTCGAGGAGGTTGGAGATAACACCGTCTTGTTTATTGTTGTTATCGTAGATCCTACTACAAGCTGAGACACCAATAAGTTTCGTTAGGATCTTTTAATGACACTCTTCACCATCGACCGCGTGGCCCAGTGGTCCAGGCATTCGCTAATATTGCTAAACATGGGGTATAGTTCTCAATACTGGTACAATGGATCCAGCCCATTTCTAATGCGTGCCGTGTTATTTCAGTATCATTTGTAATAACGGCGTAAATTCATGATACTAATCAACACTTTAAGGTATTTTCTTTCTTTTCTTGTGCTGGGGACCGGATGATTTCATCCTCTATCTCTAGGGATAGCATGTCGGTAAACTAACAGTATCCCCGATCCTGGAAACATTTCTGATGGTTAGGGGGAGGTGGGGTAGCCTAGTGGATAAAGCTTTCGCTCGGCACGTTTGCACAGGTTTGTACTTCCACATGGGCAGAGCATGGACTAACTCACTCCGGATGGTAGGTTTTTTCTCTTGTTGTTCCTAATCCGAAATAAGAAAAAAATAAAAAATAAAAAATAAACGAACGTAAATCAACTTACAGTTATGAGCAGGAAAGGATTCCGAACCAGTACCGGAATGGTTCCCATTGCGAGTGCAACACCCCATAAAGTCAGGGATGACGTCATCACTGCACTTGCAAACATGCCCCTCGCAAAGAGAGCGACTACCCGGTGTCACGTGGTACTGGAGGGCGAAACCCTTGTGCTGTGTTGGCGGAACTTCCGACCGGAACATGAAGGTCAAGGACACTTCGTCGCCCATGTAGACTTGCAACAGACAGGTTATGTTGTGGAGATGTATTTTCATAAGAGATTGCTTTGACACATGGAGACTTTGCTCTGATCTCATTTTCGTTTTAAGTGTAAAGTTACGAATAAGCGACTGATGGATAGAGCGTGATGACTTAACTCTCCCTCCAAATGAATCCAATCTTTTAGACAGTCACTGTAAGCTGTTGCTATTTATCAAACACAGTCAGATTGTGATAAAATGACTAAAAATTCAGTCTTTAGTGAAAATTCATGACATTGAGGGTCACTCATTTGGCGTCATTTTGTGTAACAAAAATCAATGATATTACGAATAATATTAAGATAAGAACAACAACGACGACGCAGATTGTATCGTGTGTCACGTTACCATTGACACTGAGCGCTTTGTCAAATATAGATCTAGGCATCTGGGATACAAATATATGCATCAGCCACGTCAGGTCCCAGGACATCTGGTTCCATTAGTTGCTTCTATCAACACACATGGGTTGACCGTAATAATAACGATTAAAATAGTAGTTGTAGAAGCATCAGTCGTGGTAGAAGAAGCTGCTGGTGCAGCAGTAGTAACAGTAGAAGTAGAAGTAGCAGAAGTAGTTGAGGACAGATACAGAGGCACATATACATACCCGACTTCCCAGGAGTTGCAGAGCGTAGAGAGTAATTCACTTACCGTTGTAGGCGAAGTCTAGAGCCACAGCGGCGACGTCGCAGATTGCATCGTGTGTCACGTTACCATTAACGAACCGCAGGTACCCACAAGAACACTGAGCGCATTTTTCCATGCGCAGTTCACTGAAACTGACAAATTTAAGCCAAAACTGGAAAGGTCACTACAAAATAATTTATTACTTTAAGAGTTGTTTAACCTTGCATTCTACGTACTTCGTCGGTGGTCTAGTGGTTAGAGAGCAAACTGTAAATCTGGGCTCAACGACAGTGATGACGCCTACCTCAACTGAACTGACCAGTCCTTGGACAGCCCTGCGGGTTTCTGTATCTGGAAGAAACACTCATCACTTCCGGGATCTGCGCCCATGTAGTGGTTGCTGTCGATGGAGCCGCTGGAACTAGTCAGCAGATGATAACAATGTCCATTAGCATCTGCAAGGACAAACAGAAACCAAACCATTGCATTCCAAGGTAGTTTTGTTCTTTTTGTTAAGTTGCTTTAGCAATATTCCAGCAATATCACGGGAGGGCAGTATCAGAAATGGGCTTAACACACAGTACCTATGTCGAGAATGGAACCTTGGTCTTCGGTGTGACGAGCGAACGCTTTAACCACTTGCATACCCCAACCCCCCCTCATATTTCTTAAGTACCAAAATGGATTTTTTACTCAAAACGAGACGAATGGCCAATCAGACAGCTACATTTATACGCAGTTATATCAAACGTGTGGCTTTCATGAAGTAAGAGCTTGATATCTACGGGGTCTTTTGTCTAAATGAGTCACAATATATGGTTGTGCTGACTCTCGTATAACTCGAAGTATTACGCTTCGACACAAAAGTGTTTGACAGCAGTTTGGCGGACGATAAACCTGGTTAGTGACAAAGATGCATGAAGGAACAAATCGTACGGCTCCCGATTTACTTGCTGAAGGTGTTGAATAGACTATACGTACCGGAGAACGTCGCCTGTAGGCTGAATACAGCGACCAAAACGGTAAGCATCTTCCAAGTACCTCTGTGGCGGACAACCGATTACCTTATGTCAACGCGGCTCTTTTAGGCTGACTTTATTTGTTTTCTAGGTTAAGCGGATGGGACTTCTCCCAGGAAAAGCTGTGTTTTCACGTTTGTTTCTTGGTACATCGATCCATCCATCCACCTAGCAATAGTCCCTAGGAAGCTGAGAAAGAAATTTGAATGCTCCCAAAATAACCAACTGTCCTTGTTTTCGTGAATTGTATTGTCTTAAATGAGCTATTATAACGGCAAATTGTTTCCATAGTATTGCTCATTAGTGATGGTTGTACTTGGAGTGGGGCCACTAATGGTTGTAGTCGTCGCAACAGCAGCAGCAGTAGTAGTAGCAGTGGCAGTAGCATCATCATCATCATCATCAGCAGCAGCAGCAGCAGCAGCAGCAGCAGCAGCGGCGGCGGTGGTGGTGGTGGTGGTGGTAGTAGTAGTAGTAGTAGTAGTAGTAGTAGTAGTAGCAATGGTGGTCATGGTGGTGGCGGCAGCAGTGGTTTCAAGCACAAGAGGTCAAGAGACCTCTCTAACTACAGGAAACAGAGAAAGATCTTAGCATGAAGACCTTTGGTCCTCCATGGTCCACTGTCTTAAAAGATCTAAGTACTACTATCCTGGCTGTAGAATGCTTTACAATAACTGAGATCGTTTTGTGTAAGAGCCCTCTGGTCGCGTTCCACAAAGCCAGTTTATTTCCAAGCATCTCGTGTGTTAACGTAGCTGTGATCAATCGTTTTGATAACATCTTTGTCAATAGTGGCGCTCAAACTATCGACCACTAATATTGGGATTAATTATTATTGGTATTTTCATCAGAGATACGTCTTCACCGTTATGCGTCATTGGCTGGCTTACTCACTCACCCTCCCACCCACTCACTCACTCACCCTCTCAGCCATCCACTCGCTCACTCACCCAACCATCTACCCACCAATCCGATCACTCACACGCTCACTCACCCACCTACCCAACTACTCACTCACTCACTCACTCGCTCGCTCGATGATCATCCATCCCTTCACTAACCCATACCTACCCAGCCACTCGCTCATCCACCCACCCACAGAAATTCTTCAGAGCGGCCTGACATTCTTGTCTATGTCTGGGCGAGTCACTGTATGAGAAATCGCCGGAGGCAGCAACATCCGCCACGTGACCTATGTGGGGTTATTACCGTTAGATGAGAAGCAGTTTATGCACCACCTCCTGTGTTTGACTGTTAATTATGAACACAAATCGATTCCAGGTCTCCACTGTGGGCACCCAATCACAGACACGTCAGGCTCACAGACACACCAAGGTCACAGAAACACGTTGTGTAGCAACGCCAGCGAGTTTTCCATGAAGACGTGCAACTTAAGAAAATAGTAATATTAGGCGCGCAGCAAGCCATTTTCTCGTGCAAGCACAGTAGGTTGCAAAGCTCTATATTAAGAGAGTACCGAAGGCTGAACTTTCATAGCAAAAATCAGGCTTTTGTATAATGATAGCTATGAATATAGATTATTGGCAGTGTTATTAAAAATGGACACAACAAATGGATTTTTTTCCAAGTGAACGGGTTTGTAGGCGGAGTTCCGCTATTACGATATCTTTTCCATTTTGAAGCCTTGGGTGCATGATGAGACAAAATAAACATAACAGGGGTACTGTAACTGATTATAAAGAGTTTGAATTAGGACAACATGCAAATGATACTAACTTGTTTTATATGTACACAACAATGAAATGAGACTGTTCTGTGATCAATGTTTTGACTTGGTGAAGCCTTTCGTTGCGCTCTACGTATTTTACATGAATTACATAAATCTGGACCTAATTTTGTCACAGTAAGGTGCATGAGAAGGAAGATTTACATAATTATCTATGTGACGGTATCGCTGAGACTGAGTTTACTACAAGTGAAAACCAATATTTACGAACGATGACTTCACTAAAGGAGCGAGTGAGTTACGTTATCACTGGTTTTATTAGTATACAGCAATATGAAGCGAGGGACACCAGAAATGGGCTTCATATGTTGTACGACTGGATAATCAAACCCGGGTCTTCGGCGTGTCGAGCGGGCACTTTCACCACAAGGTCACCCCGCCTCCCCTACCCAAAAGGAAACAGTGTTCATATTTTAGCATATTTTCACCATGAAAATTAACAACATTGCACTATAGCTAGGTGAGAGACGCGAGACAGGTAATTAGCACTATCGCCAGGTGAGAGATTAAGCATTAGCAGCTGAAGCGTGAGCCTTTGTCTAAGGGCTATAGTCTACAATGTGACACGATTTAATATATATGTATGCACGTATATTTGTGTTTGCGATATTAAATTCTGGCTTAAGAATATTTATTTCTGTATATTATTCAGAAACGGCTCGGCAAACAAGCAGAAAGGTTATATTATTACTGCCTCTCCGGACAAAATAACATTTATGCGACTTGCATGTCATAACATGATTTCAAAAGTTCAGCAGTACCGGGTTAAAATGATTTTTCTTGCTAACCTGTATTTGCAACTTCTTCAAAAATTTATCATTGGTGAAACTTTATCAAGTACAGAATATATCAGTACAGTCTAATTTGCGTCTTTTTGAAACCAGAGGCCTAAATGTTTGTGTTCGGAATAATAATTACTAGTATTTTTGACTACTTAAAATCATTACACGAATATCATAAATTGAGCATTTCCTGAACTTCATATCTGTATCAATACCATATCAGTATCATTACCATATTAAGTATCAGTACCATATCAGTATCAATACCATATCAATGTATCTCACCTTGATACAAATGTCACTAATGTCACCAACTGGGCATTTCCTCAAATCCTCCAAAAATATTCAAGTAATACCATATCAGTGTACATGTTCTCACTTTAATACAAAATTCACGAATCTGACTAACTGTGCATTTTGTTGAAACAAACTATGGTTCATTTGGACTGAGTGTAATCAAAACGCTAACCCAAGTCGCTAACTCACTCTGGTTATGTGACAGACCTGTTTTGACAGAATCTGGCTGACAGGACACCATACGGCTGGCGGCGTGGAATTGGATAGAAGAGTGTCGAGTTGAGCCCATTGTTATGACCGCGTCATGCGTCACAGACCTGTTTATTAGCTCCTATGATTGTGGTTGATAATGATGTTTTTCGCAGGTATCTATGGCAATTACAATTTATGCCCAGCCTACCTGTGCATAGGTAGGTGATATTACGTGTGTTGCGCAGAGATCGTTTTACAGCTTTTGATGAAGGTGTCCGTGGTGGTGATGTGTTGACGCTGTTCGTGCTGTGCTGATGAAGCTGGCACCGCGTACCTGTTGCTCTGTGGACAAATCAGTGATGATGATGTTGTCATGCTGTTATCACCGTTACGTGTCTGTGACATGTGAACAGTTGTTCCACGAGTGAGCTTTTGGTTCACAACCTAATCAAGACACGGTGAGTCAGACACGGAGGTCGCTTAACGCTTGGTGTTCAAGACTTGTGCGTGACCAACTAAACGTACAGTAGTCGCCAAAAGAGGTGTGAATTTTCAGTCAGATTCCTGCTGGATTTGACATACCTTGTGTTTCTGGGAGATTCTGTTGATGTTTCTTTCATGCTGCACGTTACAAGGTTTGTTTGTCACGTACACTGTTAAAAACATACTTTACCTCTAATAGTTGTAAACCGGGTAGAGTTTGGGATACAGAACGATTGTTTTCAATAACGGAAACCTCCGACATCACGGCTTCTTTGTGTTAAAAGACATCTCTAGTGGAAACCCTATAACGTCACGAAAGTCTGCTAAAGGGATCCTCTGAGGTTATGAATCATTTGTGTGAGGACTCCTGCTGACGTCACGACTTTTTGTGAAGAAATCCTCGGACATCTGGACCTTCTTCCGAGGATGAATACCACTAAGGAAACCCCACCGCCCTGGACGTCAATAACTCACGAAAGAGAGGTCAACTCACTCGCAGGAGTCGTATACATTGTCATATCCACCGCCATTGTCATCGCCAACAGCTTCATCATCTTCATCAACACGAAGACCAAGGAATCCGCGCCAACCGTTCGCTGCTTGACCTGTATCGCCTGCACGAATCTGATCTCAGGGTTGACCATCATCTTGTACGAGGTCCCCTACAGTCTCGTCCCACGTCTGTCTTGCAGTGATCCTTTCATGACGACCATGAAGCTCGTGCGGGTCACGCTCCATTCGCAGACTGTTTACCAGTGTGTCCTGTGCGTGCTAGACCGCTACCTGTGCCTGTGCAGACCTCGACTCTATACACAAGTGACGTCTGCGCGCTGGATTATTGGAGCTGTGGTTCTGTCCTTCTTGCTCTCCGGTGGAGCTTTGCTTCTCATGTTTTTTCAGTCAATCCAAAAATTTGATGAAATGTCGTTTGGGTGTTCTCCTGTGTTTGCAAATACCAACACTACTCCTGTTCTCGTGTTGGTTGTAATTGTTATTCCCGCTGTGGTAATTTTTGGTTGTTATGTTTCCATTGGTAGAGAATTCATCAGGAGACACTGCGCTATCGCACCTATTGAAACGGAGCTACCGTTCAAGTTCCCTCGGATGGCAGTTTGGGTTCTCTGTTCATTTTTCGTCTGCTACTTCCCGTCAGTTGTAGCCGCCATGTTGAATTCTTTGTCCGACAGCTCGACATCGCCAGTGTCGGACAACTCGTGGATGGTTGCTGATATCTCAAGACATCTGTATTCTGTATGGAGCGTTTTGATTTTTACTGGATCCTTTTCTCCTTTTCGAAAGCAAGTTTTTAAACTATTCTGCAAGCTGGATGGAACGAGAGTCGAAGGGGGAGTGACAGCGTGAAGTGAGTGAGTTTTTGGGAGTCGCTTCACATCGCTTGACCAGTCATTGCTTTTGCCTAATGTGAGTACAAGCACTGATGCAAGTAATTAATGCCGAGTTGAATACCGGAACAAACAACAACCCTTGTTTATACCACGACAGATTCAATGAGTGTGGGAGTTTAGTTTTACGCCGCACCCTGCAATATCCCAGTTATATGGTAGTGGTCCGCTAGTAACCGAGTCTGGGTCAAACCATCCACTGATCAACAGCATGAGCATTGATCGACGCAGTTGGGATACGATGATATGTGTCATTCAAGTCAAAGAGCCTGACCACTCGATCCCCTTAGTCGCCTCTTACGACAAACATCGGTTACTGAAGATCAGTTCTAACCCGGATCTCCACGGATACAAATTCAATGTGTTACGTGGCCACTATACGAGAAATTAAGTGAACTGTCAAGACAGACACAACATACCATGGTTGAATGGTGGTTATAAGCACGTCACGCCCAAGACTCGGGTTTGATTCCCTACGTAATGAAACCCATTTCTGGTGTCCCCCGTCGTGATATTGATGGACTGGAATATTGCTGAAAGAGACGTTAATCCCAGCCCACTGTCTTGTTCTAAACGTGTTACCTGATTGACAGGTGAGATTAAATGGAACCAATAGTCAGACATATTAAGCGCACAATGCCATGGACACTACCCAATACATACTATGTGATAAACACTGTTTGATGAACACTGGTGAAGACTATGTGATAAAGACTGTTTCATGAACACTACGTCATTAGCACTGTTTGATGAACACTACGTGATGAACACTGTTTCATGAACACTACGGGATGAACACTGTTTCATGAACACTACGTGATGAACACTGATGAACAATACGTGATGAACACTGTTTCATGAACATTACATGATGAACACTGGTGAACACTACATGACGAACACTGTTTCATGAACACTACGTGGTGAGCACTGTTTGAGTAACACTACGTAAAGAAAACACTGATAAACATTGATTGATAAACACTACGTGATGAACACTATGTGACGAGCACTACCTAATACGCACATGTGTTTGTTTTGTAAATGTCCCTATACAAAACACTATTTGATGATCACTATACGATGACGGACTGTGTGCGTGCGCGCGCGCGCATATGTGTTACCATACTGTACTCGAAGTCGAATATATGTTTTTATATCAGATTGAAACGGGATGTATTGTCTTCGGCACTACGTTGTACAATGAAGCAACTCGGGTATTCTGTGATTTAACATTTCCGGGAGGTATTTTGTTGTAAATATATATCAAGGCTTTTCTGTATCTTATATGTGGTTGTCAATAAATAGTTCATGCTATAGAAGATAACATGGACCTCTATATTTCGTTAACTCATTCATTCATTCATTCCCAGACCTGGTAGTAACCAAATAGAAACAAAAATGATGTACAAAACAAAGCACTCACCTGTGGCGTAA
Source organism: Haliotis asinina (assembly GCF_037392515.1). Classification (NCBI taxonomy): domain Eukaryota; kingdom Metazoa; phylum Mollusca; class Gastropoda; order Lepetellida; family Haliotidae; genus Haliotis; species Haliotis asinina. The sequence continues at coordinate 25,765,142 of NC_090281.1, read as the reverse complement.
ACTGGGGAGTTGACAAATATTTTCAAATTTTTAATCAAAGTTCGTAAGTGTTGTGCCACTCTACACATGCACTGATTGCCTGTGAGTTGGTTGTTCCACTCAGCAATAATAAATGTACATGGCGACGGTCTGTTAAAAGTCGTATCTGGAGCATACAATCCAGTGATCAACAACATGATCATTAATATGCGCTTTTGGCATACAATGACATGTGTCAACCATGCAAGTCAATGAGCATGACCACCCGATCCCGTTAGCCGCCCGGGGTTTTGAAGACGTGTTCTAACCTGGGTCTTCACGGGTGACTCAATGTGTGAGAAACTGGATAAACACGTAAAACTGTAATCGATGACTTGATCAAAACGACTAGACTAGGCGCCTCCATTTTATTGGAAGAAAGTATGATTTGTGTGCAGACGAAATCTGATTGGTGAGTAGGAAAAAGAAATATGACTAAACATCACCTCTACTTAACGAAGTTACTGAAACATGCTTGACATATTTGTTACAGTGTAGTCCGATTGATGTTCCGGCTGGGGAACTTCATGTACTTAGAGTGTTCAGAGTGAGCGAGTATGGTTTTATGGCGCTTTTGGCAACATTCCAGCAATATCGCGGCGGGAGACACAAAAAGGTGGGTTTCGCACACTGTACCTAAGTGGGAAATCGAACCCGGGTCTTGGGATTGACGAGCGAGCGCATTAATCACTAGGCTGTCCCAACGCCCCTGAGGGTTAAGCAGATTAAATCATACACACGTATGCACTCATTTTATCTGCTTGTTTTTATGTTTTCCGTACCGAAATAATTGTAGCGATTCATCAGAACCACGACGCAAATATGGCCCATCGGCATCTATTGCAAGCTAACTCGTTCTTTGTTTCCGTGAATTATTGTACGTATGGTTGCCATGTCAACCGGGATAAGTGGTAAACGAACTTGAACCTACATCACTTAGGAATTTCTTTCAAAACATATTCCAGCGGTGGCCAAGTCATATGAGGCGCCGCAATTCGCCGCCCAGAGTTGGGTCCCATGGGTACGCCAGAATCTAATGACCATGTCTTGAAATACCGGTTTCCCTTGATTATGTTTCTAGGTTTTCAATCCCGTGAAGATCCGGGTTAGATTTGATCTTCAGTAACCCATGCTTATCGTAAGAAGGATCGGGTGGTGAGGCTCGCTGACTTAGTTGACATGTGTCATCGTATCCCAACTGCGTGGGCACTTGCTCATGATGATTAACAATCTGTCGCCATATATCTGGACTATTGCTGGGTGCGGCGTAAAACTTAACTCACTCTTGGTTTGTTAGAACCATGACCTTGCTGGTGAGTCTCGCCAAGGTGATAAGTACGTCAAGCTGGCACACTTAAGACTTTCCACACATTGGAACGACGCCGTGGTGTAACTGCTGCAAACCAGTGTTATCCCATCCCACACATTTAGAAATCGATCTTTCAGCAACAGCACCCACCAACACACACACACACACGCTATAAATTATGAACCGCCCCTATGTCGCGAAATCCAGGAGTGGATATCTTTTTTCAATATTTCCTTGAGCATATGTATTATTGGGTGACACGCCCTTAAAATGGCGCTAATACACGATCCATTTTGTGAAATCAGATGTAAGGTTTTGTTTGAAAGTGGGTGGATGTGAAATTGTACCAGGGATAATCTACAACACTCTATAGCTCTCCACATAGTCTCCCTGCTTTCATGTACCATCTTGCCTGCGCTGGATGTCTCCGTGCAATTTCTTTGTGAGCAGGCTTGGGTGTGGACCACTTCAACACCTCTCTATAACACACATGAACAATAACTATGCGACATATTCCGATGTCAAGTAATGCACTTTAGCAAACCAAGCAAAATGGTATATGTACTTGATTTACGAAAATTAAAATTATAAATTGGTTTAGTGGTCGTCTAGGTTTTGCGCTATAGCGAGGTTTTGTAACCCACCCGGAACAAAAGCCGGGGTCCTGTCCATGCACCATGGCGAAGTTGTTAAATGTAAGAGTTATGATGACTTGTAGGACAGCTTGGAAATTGACCTTTCCGGTATAAACTCTGTCTCCTGAAACTTTTTGAGGAGACGTCTGCAAATGTTGCAAGCAGACGACCGTGGTCAATCGCCTGAGAGGGCGTGAATACTATCGACGTATCGTCAACTGTTAAAGGTGAGATCTACCATGATATTGCAGTCGACTATCAGCATGACTTTAGCTGATCGTCAGCTCGTCTGTGGCACGTGCCAGGGTATTCGCACCTGTTTAACACATGATGTTCACGCATGCGATATTATGTATACTGACCAATAGTATATCACAGTGAAAATGTGCGTCTGCTTCAGTATATCCACACACTACAAAACATGGAGGCTATCAATGACCACGGACAATGTACACCCATTTGAGGAGTGTTTGTGTCCAATGACAAAATGGGGCGTTTAGTACCTGATGTTTTCACTTTTCCCTGGGCGAAAGAGCTCCCCCCGTGCCCCCTTCTTTTTACATGGAATATTTCCACCTTCCCCGGTGCAATATTCCAACAATGAAATAAGTTCGTTGATTATTTTTAAACCAGCTTTAATTTATTAAATCAGGGAGCCTATATAGAGAGGGGAGGGGAAACTCCTCGAAAAACCGCTGAAAGTATGTCTCGCTTTGTCACGTGACCAGTGGAGACAATACGGCGGCAGCTTAGTATTAAAGATTGAGCTCGGTTCATTTTCAACAGCTGATTACATTCGCTGAGTGTTGTGAAAACTCGGATCCTACACGTAGAACATAAGTCACCTGTTCTGTTACTTCAGTTCTAGTCACATATTTGTAATTAGTGTCAGTATAAGAAAATATGTTTGTAGTAAAGTTTCTAGTCGGCATCTTGTAACTCTCTGGCTTCAATTATCGGTACACAGCGAAGATAGACTGAGTTTCGTCATTAAAAGCTTCTTTCACACATTCCTTTATGTTTTAGCAGGAAATTATACCTTTAGTTGAAAGGTATCTGCAAGCAATAGTGATAGTTTTGTGACTTAAAAACATGTTGGGGTTTAATTGGGGTGTGTGAAAAATGTGGCAGATCGCCGATCTGATCTGATGCGCCATTGAAATACTACACGCCGTTGTTTGAAGTGTGTCTAGATATTGCTCAACACCGTCTTTCACATACACCTTTAATTTTTATGAGGGGAATTTACCATCAGGCGAAAGGTGTTTGCTGGTAATAGTGATAGTTTCATAATCTAAAATAAATTGTTAGGACGTACTTGAGGTGTGTGAAATATGTGCCATCTCGCCGACCTGATCCGATCCGCCATTGAAATAGTGCACGGCGTTGTTTGAGTGCTTTTGTTTCAGCTTCAAAAACTTCATTCACATAAATCCTTTAATTTCCATTAGGGGAACAAACCATCTAGTGAAAGGTGTTTGGAAGTAATAGTGCTAATTTTATAATTTAAAAAAAATCGGTAGGGTGTTTTTGAGGTGTTGAAAAATGTGCCATCTCGCGGATCTGTTCTGATCCGCCATTGAAATAGTATAACTTTGAGTGTTTCTAGTTATTGCTCCAAAACCTCTTTCACATGCACCTTAAATATTTATGAGGGGAATATACTATGACCCGAAAGGTGTTTGCAGGTAATATTTATAATTTGATAATCTAAACATATTGTTAGGATTTATTTGAGGTGTGTGAAAAACGTGCCATCTCGCTGATCTGTTCTGATCCGCCATTGAAATACTACACAGCATTTTTTGAGTGTTTCTAGTTATTGCTCGAAAAACTTCTTTCACACACACCTTTAATTTCTGTTAGGGAAAAAAGTTCCATCTGGTGAGAGGTGTTTGGAAGTAATAGTGATGATTTTATGAATTTAAAAAATAATTGGTAGGGTGTATACATTCACAAGTATTTCATGTGTGTGAAAAATATGACATATCGTTGATCTGATCTGATCACTCATTACTACAAGCCAATGTTTGAATGTGTTTAGTCGTCCTAAAATTCATTTCTTTCAAATACACCTCTAAGTATTGAGGGGAATATTCTATCTGGTGAAAGTGTGAGGTATGACATATCTGATCTGTTCTAATCTGCCATGGATGCCTTTGATGCTTGAATGTTTTAGTTCTGAAGCTATTGTTGATATTTGACAAAACTGCAAAGGACTTTTTAACGCTTTTTGTGATGGTTTTAAACTTTCTGTATTTTTAGGGGGGAGTGACTGTGTCAGTTGACATTCTGTCAGTATCCATGCAATTGCGCACATGCAGGAAGACATCTGGTCATCTTCATTAACTGCCCTCTTAAAAAATATAATTTCGACTTTGCCACGACGGTCCATTTGTCCATTATAGACTGAGTGTCTGTAAGAATGAGAGTGACTGAATCTACAACTCATTAACATGTGCTTAACTTTCCAAACTGTATTCCTGAAGGAAAAAGAAATAGAAATGTGTTCCTCCCTCGTCACATTTTTTCTATCAAAAATTAAAAATCAAAGTCTTACTCATCACTTTTGAAAAGAATGTGCCTGAGAAACATATTTTTATGCAGCCTAAGCATTCCACACAAACAGAAAACCACTGAAACATAATGAGACATTTTAATTGTGTAACAGATCATTTCAAATACACATAATAACATAATAACCTTTAGTTTGCCATTTGGCCATCAGGGCTTGCTGCCACTTGCAGTTTTTAAAGTCTGCATACCCATTTTGTTGAAATCAAACCAATAAAAACAAAATAGTCTTCATTGTAGAGAGTTTCACAGTCCCTACAAAATCCATTAGTGAAGTGTATGGAGCACAGAGAAGTTTACATTAGTTATAGACTGCTGACATTCCTATGCGGCACTGAATATATAATACTATGAAGTGAAACTGGAAGTTATCCTAACATGAGGGATCAAGGATAATTCCTGAACATTAATACAAATTATGGGCAAGATGCTAGTTAAAAAGAAATGAGATCTAATTGACAGAAGACCACAAGGGCCTGCAGATAACTGAAACTGTTGGCCTGATACATTAACAACCGACGCTGGGCCTCTTGGGCTGGCGATCGTTTCGAACGCTGTATCAAAATTGTCACATAAACAGAGAGTCTTTGAACAAGGCAATGTGTAAACACATTCTCAAGTCCTCTCGTTAATCCACACATGCATCATTCGGCGACAGGAAGTGTAACCAGCTTCTTGTGACAACATTCAGGGGAGCCTACTCCAATTTACCGAGTATTACTCCGGGAGATGCCGATAGTTTCCGACAGTAAACTGGTTGAAATACTGTTAAGCGCAGCCGATTTGCGCTGAGAACAAACCAAGTCGACGTGTGCAGTGGAGCATTACGAGGCACACGTTAATTAGTACAAATGGTAAGGAAAGCAAGCGAGTGACCAATCCCTGTTATAGAGTATCCCTGATTAAATGAATATTTGGGGTGAGGTATGCATGTCAGTTTGTAATTTTGGCTTTTGATTGGGGTGGGGGCTACGGGTGGATCTCTTACCTCGCTAGGTTAGTTCAGATGGAGGTTACCCAAGAGTAGTTACAGCTATAGGTCTTATCCAAAGCTTGTCACTGGAGCGAAGCACGCTCGTCTGTGATCTGTAATCAGAGCATGCGGCGGTATGAATATATTGTTCGTTAACCTCACGGTGCAGCCTTTATAAAGTTCGCCCGAGTATGTTTGTATGTGATGAAAATTACATATATGATATGCATATTCTTTGACATAACTGAACTTGAGGGTCAGTTTTAGAGTTCGTCATCCTAAAGTGAAGATGTCTGAAAGTCTGTGAACACGACAGAATGTTCGTGAAACATGCTACCTGCCATTAACACAAATCATGTGGTCCTTCATCTAATCCACTCGATCTGTGTACACATCCACCCGTCCAGTTATCAACACACGTCAGTCACACCTTCACCCCCATCCATCCGACTTACCCACACATGAACCCGCCCAATCATACACACACACACACACACACACACACACACACACACCCCTCAGCCGTTAGCCCATCCTCCCGACCTACACATACCTCACCCGTCAGCCCATCCACCCGACACACACTTCTCACCCGTCAGCCCATCCACCCGACACACACACCTCACCCGTCAGCCCATCCACCCGACACACACACCTCACCCGTCAGCCCATCCACCCGACACACACACCTCAGCCGTTAGCCCATCCACCCGACACACACCTCAGCCGTTAGCCCATCCACCCGACACACACACCTCGCCTGTCAGCCCATCCACCCGACACACACCTCTCACCCGCCAGCCCATCCACCCGACACACACCTCAGCCGTTAGCCCATCCACCCGACACACACCTCACCCGTTAGCCCATCCACCCGACACACACAAGCGCCCGTCCAGTCATATATACACACACACCTCAGCCGTCAGCCCATCCACCCGACACATACACAAACGCCCGTCCAGTCATATACACTCACACACACCTCACCCGTCAGCCCATCCACCCGATCTACACACAAACGCCCATCCATTTATCTGCGCACACACATGCCAATGTGATCGACACGCACTCGTCCCATCCTTTTCCCCACACGCACACATTTATACACCGCTATGTCGATATTGAAAGATCCCAATTAACTAATTCGAGCTATCAAAATGGGTCAAAATGTTCAGTAGAAGACATAAACATGAATGCTTACTTTTTATGAGATTTAATTTTTTTCGAAACTTGTGATTCTTTTTCTGTTCAGAAATTGTTTTCTAAGGTGCTTGGCTAAACGATCAAAGGCACCTCGTCCACATGATTTAACTATAAATGTCCTGGGCGAAAGAGTGCTTATTACACAATACATGAAGGTAGAGCGAACTGTATTTCTTTAATAATGTACTGGTCACCTGACTCAACTATAAGCATGTTTCATCACGCGTATCTGCGACTTGTTTGTTTCAGAGGTTCAACGACGCCACAGTATCATAAAAAATAGACAAGAACAAAGACTTCTCCCAACATGAGGTAGGAATGTTAACGCCACATGTGTCGCGCCTCTAAATACCAACACTTCAGACTCAGTGACTTATTTGGGTTTGATTTCGATGTGGACAGCATTTCGGTTACAGCACGATTTCTCAATCCAGACAAACCCAAACCAGTCGACTGTCAACATGAGTTTAGCTGCTCGCCCGTGGCATGTGACTGGGTATTCGTACTTATTTAACACAGGATCTTCCAGCATTTCGGTTACAGCACGGTTTCACAAATTCAGACAAACCGGAATGATGCTTGTCCAGCCGACACTAAAATATAATCACCTTCTTGTGAAATGCGTAAGTCGAAAATAGACTAAATAGACACAGAATACGTTGAAGAGCAGCCCGTTTCTAAGACGTACCATCAAGAATGTGTGTTCCAGTTGTAACGTCTTAGGAGTTAGGAGGTCATTATCGGAGCGAATGTGGCGTGTTTCCCAGATGATGCTGTAGGGTAGGCTCGCTCGCCTTGCTGAAAACTCGGGGTCGATTCTCCACATGCGTGCAGTGTGTTCCATTTCTCGAGTCCGTGATGTTGCTGGAATATTGCTAAAAGCATACTTTAGTAAAACTAGACACAGTCACTGTTTTGTCAGACACTCTTATGGGAGGTTACTGTGAACAGTGTGTTATGGTTCGTTATAAGCAAAATGTGAAGATCAGGGTTAGAATTGATCTTCAGTAACTCATGCTTGTCGTAAGAGGCGAATAACGGGATCGTGTGGTCAGGCTCGCTGACTTGGTTGACAGATGTCATTGTGTTTCAGTTGTATATATCAATGCTCATGTTGTTGATCAGAGGATTGTCTTGTCCAGACTCGATTGTTCACACGACCACCGTCAAATAGGTGTAACACTGCTGAGTACGGCTTAAAACGCAGCTCACTCAATCTCGTTACAGGCAACTTGATTATCTGTGCTCCAGCAGCCTTTGATGTATCTTGTTTGTCAGAGTGAGTGAGTATGGTTTTACGCCGCTTTTAGCACTATTCCAGCAGCATCACTGTAGTGGACACCATAAATGGGCTTCACTCATTGCATCCATGTGGGGAATCGAACCCGGGCCTTCAGCGGTCAGTCTCCACCCACCCCGCTTAGAAATACAGAGATTTAGGCTGGATATTTGCAAAGTGTCATACTATTGTTATATCATGTAAGTTAATGTAAAATCGAAACATAGACAGAGGGCGTTGAGTTTATCTTGGCTAACAAGGTCTACACTGACTTCAGAAAGTGGAAATTACCATAAATGAGAGAAACCGATAATATCCAATCCAATATCCATATATATTCCTAAACATATATTTATCATACAAATACAATTATTCACAATTTGTAAACATATTTATTATGTACATACAGTTACATTACAGTCATGAAATGTTTAGGCATTTAGATTTTATGCAGCTGATGTTATGCACAATTTGTAAACATATTTTTATCATACACCTGGTGTTATGCACAATTTGTAAACATATATTTATCATACATCTGGTGTTATACACAATTTGTAAACATATATTTATCATACATCTAGTGTTATGCACAGTTTGTAAACATATATTTATCATACACCTGGTGTTATGCACAATTTGTAAACATATATTTATCATACATCTGGTGTTATGCACAATTTGTAAACATATATTTATCATACATCTAGTGTTATGCACAGTTTGTAAACATATATTTATCATACACCTGGTGTTATGCACAATTTGTAAACATATATTTATCATACACCTGGTGTTATGCACAATTTGTAAGCATATATTTATCATACATCTGGTGTTATACACAATTTGTAAACATATATTTATCATACATCTAGTGTTATGCACAGTTTGTAAACATATATTTATCATACATCTAGTGGTACGCACAGTTTGTAAACATATATTTATCATACACCTGGTGTTATACACAATTTGTAATCATATATTTATCTTACATCTGGTGTTATGCACAATTTGTAAACATATATTTATCATACATCTAGTGTTATGCACAATTTGTAAACATACATTTATCATACTTCTAGTGGTATGCACAGTTTGTAAACATATATTTATCATACATCTAGTGGCATGCACAGTTTGTAAACATATATTTATCATACATCTAGTGTTATGCACAGTTTGTAAACATATATTTATCATACATCTGGTGTTAAGCACAATTTGTAAACATATATTTATCATACACCTGGTGTTATGCACAATTTGTAAACATATATTTATCATACATCTGGTGTTATACACAATTTGTAAACGTATATTTATCATACATCTGGTGTTATTCACAGTTTGTAAACATATATTTATCATACATCTAGTGGTATGCACAGTTTGTAAACATATATTTATCATACATCTAGTGGTATGCACAGTTTGTAAACATATATTTATCATACATCTAGTGTTATGCACAGTTTGTAAACATATATTTATCATACTTCTAGTGGTATGCACAGTTTGTAAACATATATTTATCATACATCTAGTGTCATGCACAGTTTGTAAACATATATTTATCATACTTCTAGTGGTATGCACAGTTTGTAAACATATATTTATCATACTTCTAGTCTTATGCACAATGTGTAAACATATATTTATCATACTTCTAGTGGTATGCACAGTTTGTAAACATATATTTATCATACTTCTAGTGTTATGCACAATTTGTAAACATATATTTATCATACTTCTAGTGTTATGCACAATGTGTAAACATATATTTATCATACATCTAGTGGTATGCACAGTTTGTAAACATATATTTATCATACATCTAGTGTTATGCACAGTTTGTAAACATATATTTATCATACTTCTAGTGGTATGCACAGTTTGTAAACATATATTTATCATACATCTAGTGTTATGCACAGTTTGTAAACATATATTTATCATACTTCTAGTGGTATGCACAGTTTGTAAACATATATTTATCATACATCTAGTGTTATGCACAGTTTGTAAACATATATTTATCATACATCTAGTGTTATGCACAGTTTGTAAACATATATTTATCATACATCTAGTGTTATGCACAGTTTGTAAACATATATTTATCATACATCTGGTGTTATACACAATTTGTAAACGTATATTTATCATACATCTGGTGTTATTCACAGTTTGTAAACATATATTTATCATACATCTAGTGGCATGCACAATTTGTAAACATATATTTATCATACTTCTAGTGGTATGCACAATTTGTAAACATATATTTATCATACACCTGGTGTTATGCACAAATTGTAAACATATATTTATCATACACCTGGTGTTATGCACAATTTGTAAACATATATTTATCATACATCTAGTGTTATGCACAGTTTGTAAACATATATTTATCATACATCTGGTGTTAAGCACAATTTATAAACATATATTTATCATACACCTGGTGTTATGCACAATTTGTAAACATATATTTATCATACATCTGGTGTTATACACAATTTGTAAACGTATATTTATCATACATCTGGTGTTATTCACAGTTTGTAAACATATATTTATCATACATCTAGTGGTATGCACAGTTTGTAAACATATATTTATCATACATCTAGTGGTATGCACAGTTTGTAAACATATATTTATCATACATCTAGTGTTATGCACAGTTTGTAAACATATATTTATCATACTTCTAGTGGTATGCACAGTTTGTAAACATATATTTATCATACATCTAGTGTTATGCACAGTTTGTAAACATATATTTATCATACTTCTAGTGGTATGCACAGTTTGTAAACATATATTTATCATACTTCTAGTGTTATGCACAATGTGTAAACATATATTTATCATACATCTAGTGGTATGCACAATTTGTAAACATATATTTATCATACATCTAGTGTTATACACAATTTGTAAAGATATATTTATCATACTTCTAGTGTTATGCACAATTTGTAAACATATATTTATCATACATCTGGTGTTATACACAATTTGTAAACATATATTTATCATACTTCTAGTGTTATGCACAGTTTGTAAACATATATTTATCATACTTCTAGTGGTATGCACAATTTGTAAACATATATTTATCATACTTCTAGTGTTATGCACAATGTGTAAACATATATTTATCATACATCTAGTGGTATGCACAGTTTGTAAACATATATTTATCATACATCTAGTGTTATGCACAGTTTGTAAACATATATTTATCATACTTCTAGTGGTATGCACAGTTTGTAAACATATATTTATCATACATCTAGTGTTATGCACAGTTTGTAAACATATATTTATCATACTTCTAGTGGTATGCACAGTTTGTAAACATATATTTATCATACTTCTAGTGTTATGCACAGTTTGTAAACATATATTTATCATACATCTAGTGTTATGCACAGTTTGTAAACATATATTTATCATACATCTAGTGGTATGCACAGTTTGTAAACATATATTTATCATACATCTGGTGTTATACACAATTTGTAAACGTATATTTATCATACATCTGGTGTTATTCACAGTTTGTAAACATATATTTATCATACATCTAGTGGTATGCACAATTTGTAAACATATATTTATCATACTTCTAGTGGTATGCACAATTTGTAAACATATATTTATCATACATCTAGTGTTATGCACAATTTGTAAACATATATTTATCATACATCTAGTGTTATGCACAATTTGTAAACATATATTTATCATACTTCTAGTGGTATGCACAATTTGTAAACGTATATTTATCATACATCTGGTGTTATGCACAATTTGTAAACATATATTTATCATACTTCTAGTGGTATGCACAATGTGTAAACATATATTTATCATACATCTAGTGTTATGCACAGTTTGTAAACATATATTTATCATACTTCTAGTGTTATGCACAGTTTGTAAACATATGTTTATCATACATCTAGTGTTATGCACAGTTTGTAAACATATATTTATCATACTTCTAGTGGTATGCACAGTTTGTAAACATATATTTATCATACTTCTAGTGGTATGCACAGTTTGTAAACATATATTTATCATACATCTAGTGTTATGCACAGTTTGTAAACATATATTTATCATACATCTAGTGTTATGCACAGTTTGTAAACATATATTTATCATACATCTAGTGGTATGCACAGTTTGTAAACATATATTTATCATACATCTAGTGTTATGCACAGTTTGTAAACATATATTTATCATACTTCTAGTGTTATGCACAATTTGTAAACATATATTTATCATACATCTAGTGTTATGCACAATTTGTAAACATATATTTATCATACATCTAGTGTTATGCACAGTTTGTAAACATATATTTATCATACTTCTAGTGGTATGCACAGTTTGTAAACATATATTTATCATACATCTAGTGTTATGCACAGTTTGTAAACATATATTTATCATACTTCTAGTGGTATGCACAGTTTGTAAACATATATTTATCATACATCTAGTGTTATGCACAGTTTGTAAACATATATTTATCATACTTCTAGTGGTATGCACAGTTTGTAAACATATATTTATCATACATCTAGTGTTATGCACAGTTTGTAAACATATTTTTATCATACACCTGGTGTTATGCACAATTTGTAAACATATATTTATCATACATCTGGTGTTATGCACAATTTGTAAACATATATTTATCATACTTCTAGTGGTATGCACAGTTTGTAAACATATATTTATCATACATCTAGTGTTATACACAATTTGTAAACATATATTTATCATACATCTGGTGTTATGCACAATTTGTAAACATATATTTATCATACTTCTAGTGGTATGCACAGTTTGGAAACATATATTTATCATACATCTAGTGTTATGCACAGTTTGTAAACATATATTTATCATACTTCTAGTGGTATGCACAGTTTGTAAACATATATTTATCATACATCTAGTGTTATGCACAGTTTTTAAACATATATTTATCATACATCTGGTGTTATACACAATTTGTAAACATATATTTATCATACATCTGGTGTTATGCACAATTTGTAAACATATATTTATCATACATCTGGTGTTATACACAATTTGTAAACATATATTTATCATACATCTAGTGTTATGCACAGTTTGTAAACATATATTTGTCATACTTCTAGTGGTATGCACAGTTTGTAAACATATATTTATCATACTTCTAGTGGTATGCACAGTTTGTAAACATATATTTATCATACATCTAGTGTTATGCACAGTTTGTAAACATATATTTATCATACTTCTAGTGGTATGCACAGTTTGTAAACATATATTTATCATACATCTAGTGTTATGCACAGTTTGTAAACATATTTTTATCATACACCTGGTGTTATGCACAATTTGTAAACATATATTTATCATACATCTGGTGTTATGCACAGTTTGTAAACATATATTTATCATACTTCTAGTGGTATGCACAGTTTGTAAACATATATTTATCATACATCTAGTGTTATACACAATTTGTAAACATATATTTATCATACATCTGGTGTTATGCACAATTTGTAAACATATATTTATCATACATCTGGTGTTATACACAATTTGTAAACATATATTTATCATACATCTAGTGTTATGCACAGTTTGTAAACATATTTTTATCATACACCTGGTGTTATGCACAATTTGTAAACATATATTTATCATACATCTGGTGTTGTACACAATTTGTAAACATATATTTATCATACATCTGGTGTTATGCACAATTTGTAAACATATATTTATCATACATCTGGTGTTATACACAATTTGTAAACATATATTTATCATACATCTAGTGTTATACACAATTTGTAAACATATATTTATCATACATCTGGTGTTATGCACAATTTGTAAACATATATTTATCATACATCTGGTGTTATACACAATTTGTAAACATATATTTATCATACATCTGGTGTTATGCACAATTTGTAAACATATATTTATCATACTTCTAGTGGTATGCACAGTTTGTAAACATATATTTATCATACATCTAGTGTTATACACAATTTGTAAACATATATTTATCATACATCTAGTGTTATACACAATTTGTAAACATATATTTATCATACATCTGGTGTTATGCACAATTTGTAAACATATATTTATCATACATCTGGTGTTATACACAATTTGTAAACATATATTTATCATACATCTAGTGTTATGCACAATTTGTAAACATATATTTATCATACATCTGGTGTTATACACAATTTGTAAACATATATTTATCATACATCTAGTGTTATGCACAGTTTGTAAACATATATTTATCATACATCTAGTGGTATGCACAGTTTGTAAACATATATTTATCATACATCTAGTGTTATGCACAATTTGTAAACATATATTTATCATACTTCTAGTGGTATGCACAATTTGTAAACATATATTTGTCATACTTCTAGTGTTATGCACAGTTTGTAAACATATATTTCTCATACATCTGGTGTTATACACAATTTGTAAACATATATTTATCATACATCTAGTGTTATGCACAGTTTGTAAACATATATTTATCATACTTCTAGTGGTATGCACAATTTGTAAACATATATTTATCATACATCTGGTGTTATACACAATTTGTAAACATATATTTATCATACATCTAGTGTTATGCACAGTTTGTAAACATATCTTTATCATACTTCTAGTGGTATGCACAGTTTGTAAACATATATTTATCATACATCTAGTGTTATGCACAATTTGTAAACATATATTTATCATACATCTAGTGGTATGCACAATTTGTAAACATATATTTATCATACTTCTAGTGGTATGCACAATTTGTAAACATATATTTATCATACATCTGGTGTTATACACAATTTGTAAACATATATTTATCATACATCTAGTGTTATGCACAGTTTGTAAACATATATTTATCATACATCTAGTGGTATGCACAGTTTGTAAACATATATTTATCATACATCTAGTGTTATGCACAATTTGTAAACATATATTTATCATACTTCTAGTGGTATGCACAGTTTGTAAACATATATTTATCATACATCTAGTGGTATGCACAGTTTGTAAACATATATTTATCATACATCTAGTGTTATGCACAATTTGTAAACATATATTTATCATACATCTAGTGTTATGCACAGTTTGTAAACATATATTTATCATACTTCTAGTGGTATGCACAGTTTGTAAACATATATTTATCATACATCTAGTGTTATGCACAGTTTGTAAACATATATTTATCATACTTCTAGTGGTATGCACAGTTTGTAAACATATATTTATCATACATCTAGTGTTATGCACAGTTTGTAAACATATTTTTATCATACACCTGGTGTTATGCACAATTTGTAAACATATATTTATCATACATCTGGTGTTATGCACAATTTGTAAACATATATTTATCATACTTCTAGTGGTATGCACAGTTTGTAAACATATATTTATCATACATCTAGTGTTATACACAATTTGTAAACATATATTTATCATACATCTGGTGTTATGCACAATTTGTAAACATATATTTATCATACATCTGGTGTTATACACAATTTGTAAACATATATTTATCATACATCTAGTGTTATACACAATTTGTAAACATATATTTATCATACATCTGGTGTTATACACAATTTGTAAACATATATTTATCATACATCGTACACGGTCCCAGACATTTCACCGATTCCTAATATCATGACGCAAATCCAAATTTCTTCTTCTGGTTTCCAGATGTACCACACAGACGTCGGTGAAGCTGTTCCTGGGTGTGGTCGTCACCATCTTAATCTGTCGTTACCTTTACACCGGCACGTCCCACACCAGACCCTTCCACGAGGCTGCCACTGTGGACGTTTACCCACAAACCGTCAAACCTTTACCTTCCGATATCGCAAGGATAGCCTTCAAGGAATATCATCCTTCAGGGGACCAGCGCAGTGATAAAATTAAACTCATTTTTGCATACGCACCCGACCTCAGCTACGCTAACCACGACCAACACATTTATCCCCGAAATTGTGGGGATGTTCGCTGCGCTCTCACCACGAGAGGAACATATCTCCATGACAGCCATGCTGTAATATTCTCCAGCACATTTCTGGAGAGATACGCACTTCCAAAATTTAACAGACACGGAAAAGTGTTTTTATTATTTGAAAACCGACCCCTTGTCCCCGAAATTGCCAAACGGCTCAACTCAACTTTAAGTGACAAATCAGTATTTAACTGGACAATTGGCTACACAAGAGATTCTGATATTCGGATATCTTTCGGAAATATAGTGAAGAAAAAAGCCGTCCCTTTCTATAACCTCACAACCGTTGTCTCAAGAAAGAAGAGAACCGTTGTCATCTTTCAACAGAGCTGCAAGACACCGAGTCGAATGGAAGAGTATCTCAAACACCTTCGCAAATATGTAAAGGTCGATGTATACGGACCTTGTGTAAACAGGACCCTCTGTAATCAGGATCTGGACTGTTTTATCAAGGTCGGCCGAGAATATAAATTCTATCTAGCATTTGAGGAGGTTTTCTGCTCTGAATACATAAGTAACGTGTTCTTTCGGTTTTACGGGACCGAAAGTGTGCCCATTGTACGAGGGGGTGGGGATTATGCCAAAGTGGCCCCCAAAGGAACGTATATTGACACGGCAGATTACAAATCCATCGCCGAGTTAGGAAAGTATATTCAGTTCTTGGATAAAAACGACACAGCTTATACAGAAATCTTGAAGAGGAAGCGCTATTATCATGCAGCATATTCTCGGCTGCAGATTGTCCGATGGGAAGACAAAAAGTTTATACGACATATTTATATGAATATGGGCAATATGATGTGTGACATCTGTAGGCGACTGTGGAACGTGGACGACTATAGGAAAACATACAGCAACATCCTATCCTGGTACGGAAGGTCCCATTGTACAAAACCTCAGGACCTTGAATCTCGGAAACCGGTTTCTACACGCGCTTCTAACTCTACTATCGTGAAAAATTAACTCAGTATTCAGTAACCAAACTTTGGGAAGCCGTGGGGTGATAAATGAGGAAAGGAATTAATCGTTACCTGGATCATCTGTTGGTTACATCGTTTGCTCGTAACGCTGAAGACCCGGGTGACGCATGAACAACTGAACCACAGGCAAACTGTAGCGCAAATAGGGTTGTGCAGCATAGAGAATATTACCAGTCTTCCTTTATGGTCGCTTCGCTCGCATTCATGAAGATTGGTCAGTTTCTTTCCGCTGTGCAAACCCATTTGCGCTACAGTTTGCCTCTGAACAAATCTATGTCGGTGTTACGACGACCATTGGGAAATCACTGTGTTTGAGAAGTCTAACAACAATATGCACGTTCCACTTGTTGTAGTAATTTATGAAGCACTGATCTTGTTTTGATGAATCTGGGATACATCGTGTTGTTTTGATCTTATTGTACATGTGTTTTGATCTTGTACATGTGTTTTGATCTTATTGTTCATGTGTTTTGATCTTGTTGTATATGTGTTTTGATCTTGTTGTATATGTGTTTTGATCTTGTGCATGTGTTTTGTGGGCATGTTGTATTTTGTGTTATTGAATAAATGAAAGCACAGCTGTGGAAATGCGACTCGGCAGTGGCCTATTACCCCGAGTCGGTTGTTGTAATGATATAGGTATCCTGACTATCCCCATGACTAGTAATAACTGAGCGGGGGGGTGTATCTGCTACCGGTAGTTGATCAGGTCAGTAGCTATAGCATCCTTGCATGGGTGACCTATGATAATCAATATTTGCTCATTGTTTGCAGATGAGTAATTTTGCAATGTCTCATATGTCTTCTGATTTTCAAGCGTGTGTTGTTTGACTCCGCAGTCAACAATGTTTGAGCTACCTGGCGGAGTCTGGTAAGTTTGCAGCTACAAGTACTAGTATATGACGACGGCAGTTTGTAAAAACTGCTTTGAGTGGCATTTCTGAAGCAGGAACAAAGAATATTGAACAAACTTTATATGATAAATAATAAAACATGGGTCTTCGGCTTGAAGAGCGTTCGATGTACAGAAAACACTACTCCGCCTCCCCACGTTACTTAGAACACTTCGGTTATTATACGGCATACCAGTGTCCCGTGGGAAGAGAGCCCTGAGTGATACTGATCTTTATATGGAACGCTTTTGTGAAAAGAGCAAGTACTTATTCGGTGCTGACAAACTTAACATGGTCAGAGCGAACCGAGATTCGAATCTACGTCATAAGTTGCCTTTTACGTGGGTCAGTTCACTAGGGATATGCCTTGTATAATTATGCTCTTGAAGCCGGTAGTTGGTCGTCATCATGAAACTATCATTTCCTCGACAGACAGTCGATCTCGGTAGAGAATTGATCCCCAACTCCGTAGGATTTTTATATTTCCATGTAGTAAATATTTGTGAATTAAATCGGCATATCTTAAAAGCTGAATGGTCGTGGATTATAACCCCTATATAATTTTATCATGAAACAGATTACGAAATGTTTTGATATCCTTAATTTAATTACGGAAAGGGGCGAGTGGCGACGAATGTTTTGTTTCCCGTTCGAAACCTCGAGCGCTTACATTACAACATTCTTACCGTCATCCTGTCATCCGTCATCGGCGTCACGAACGAACGTTTTAACGGCTTGACAACTCCACCGCACCTCCAAAACATTTAAGCATCAGCTATACGTTGTAATAATATACTTAGGTGGGCGGTAAGACAAAGTCGAATTTGTTGAGGTTGACTGATAATGCGTAGAAAAATAACTTTTTGATCGACCCTTGTAACTAAAAATAATGGTGTTAAACAACAAACAAAACAAAAGGAACATGTTAGATTTTGTTCAGAATCGAGAAGCACAGAGGAAACAACAAGTGAATGGACACCTGTAATTTCTGTAATTCATCAATCCAGGCACAAAAAGAACTTACACCATAACATTGACTGGAACCAAGCACACGTGTTCAGAGCTTGGCCTGATCAGGTGTTGGGTATTTGTGAGCTTGACCTCAAGATTAGGGTATATTTGTGTTTCGTAAGATATGATGTCATTACTTCGTGCACACCACATAAGTCATCCGTCAAACGCGAGCCAGCAATGAATAGAATGCATGCATGCATGCATGTATGTATAATCTACTTAAACCATGCGACCCTTGTACGAAGCTGACTGAAAAACATGTGGATATGCCTGTGTGCGTTCTGTTGAGACGCAAACAGTTTTTTAGAAAGACTAGTGCACAGTTCATTTTCACTAGTTTTCACGAGAGTCGCAGTAACCATTTAATAAACTATCAGGACCAAAAGGCGGTGGGGTGGGGGACTGTGGTGGATTTGCCTGTTCCAATACATGACAGTCCTCGTGAAACTGGCAACCCCTCAGAACACCTGAGTGAGTTTAGGTTTACCCCTCAGTCAGCAATATTCCAGCAATATGGCGGCAGGCTGTAAATACGACCAGGCAATCCAGTGATTATATGTTCAGCATAAGCCGAGTGTCACGTGAAACAACAAACAAACAACAAGACAGTGCATATGCTCTCAAGAGTGTTTAATGAATTACGGAAACTCCGAAGATGGGTGAACAAACACACATTTTTACCTTTACCCTATTAACGCTAATAAACGTGCTTACGTTAAGGTATGAAACATGCTATTTAAAGACCGCTTTGTTCATAGATCATGTGGCTGACAAGAGTTAGAGTCCATGTTTTATTTGAAACACGTCGTCTTATTGGAATGAAAAGACATATTTGTGTTGTTCTGGTATTTCTTGTGATACGTGTGTAACAATGCGATACCACATGAGTCAATATACTGTTATATAACGTACATCACCAAGGGAGGTGGGGTAGCCTAGTGGTTAAAGCGTTCGTTCATACCGAAACATGAATCTCATTAACCTATTCAGACATTGATCTACTTTTCAACCGATCCGAATTTTCTCGTGTGAAAATGAAAATAGACACCACAAACGACTCTGGATACACTGAATTCCAATTCCTTGTTTCATAAGGAAATGGCCAGGGGACATCAGGAGTGGACATCACACGTTGCAGCCATCTGGGGAATCGAACCCGGGCCTTAGGAGTGACGAGCGAAAGCTTTAACTGCTAGGCTACCCCACCGCCCCTAGCAGTGATGACGTGAAGTGAGAAACAGATTGCTTGAGAGGGGATACGTGTATGACACCTACGTATATAGTCCCAGTACGGTCGTTGAAAATCAAGTGACAAGGAATTAATGAACATTTATCTTATACAAGAGTCGCTGATACTACTACTAATATGCGAAGAAAGTAGTCATATAATAACCATTTAATGAAATATGAGTAACGTTGGACGATAATCTGTTTAGCATTGTTATATGAACTTGAACGCCGTTAGGACTCAACTACTTTCTTCGTTTCTAAGCTGGTAATGATACACATACTATGATATACTTTGCGCCATTGGTATTCGGATAAGCGTGTACATATAAGTACACTAAAGAGTGTGTTTTTGTATAAAATAACAACTACTTTTCAGAAGGAAACCCATAAAGGGCCTCAGCGATGACTCATACGGTAACGAGAGTTGTCGTTCTTGTATGTGGAGGGAGTACAGTTTGTACAATGTGATATATGTCTTATTAGGAAGCCTTTACGCTCTTGACAATTTAAGCATTAATATTTCAGGACTATGTTTGTAGTTTTGTTTATGTTGTAGTGGAAAAAAGTAGATGCCATCAGAAAGTTAATTTTTTATATTTTTTCAAGCAATTCACAAACTGACAGCTCCATTATAAAGTTGCGCATGCGTATAACGAAGTAAATAAGAGTCGAAAATGGACGACGACGTCCGTAGTGTTTCAAAGTGCACTGTAAGGAATTTTTTGCCACTTTGGCGGTTGCGTGAACATCTACACCACATGCATGCTCTTTGAGGTCTTATTAACCATGAGTGAATATGTTAGCTATCAATATTGCGCCACAATCTGACTAGGTGACTGAACGCCTTCTGACCATATTTCCACCCCTCCCCCTTCGGTGTTGTTGATTGTGCAGCTCTATCTGTTTGTTTACAAAGTGTCAGGAAGGTGTTGACGCATTCCTACTAACTATTCTGTGTCATTTAATGAATCGCAAAGCCATTACGGTTACTTTTTTAGCGTTTTCTAGTTATTCCGCGTTCCAAGGTTTAATCAAGCTGAGAGGACAAAACAATGTGTTATGTGAGTGATGACTTGATATTATGTGGCTTTATTGATAGCTTGATGAAGGATACCATGCCGTGAAGCAACAACAATAAATCCTTTCAAAATCTAGCAGTTAACTGAAACACTGAAGATAGCAGATTATGTTGCAGTTATGTTACAGCTTCAGAAGGTGGACATTTCTTTATCTATCAACATATTATTGTACTTGTCAGTTCTTTTTTCGTGTGTGTTACACTTATCTCTGTTGTTTCGATGTGTGAAATGTAGAGTTTTAGACACTTTTGAACACACAATACAGTGGTATGAAATACTGGTAAATATTTGTGTAATCAGATCAGAACATACAAACTTTTTTGAGTTTATGATTCATTAGATGCAGTTTTCTGTTAGTAGTATTACTGTGAACAGAGTCATGATATTGTTGAATTTCATAAAAAGAATGATAACCCTTTCACATATGGATGACGTTGTTTGAGAACTAGCTACGCTAAAATGTGATCTTTTGCTTTGATACCTTTGTATGTCAGTCTCTGATTGAACGTTCCAATTAGGTTGTATAAGTGGGTGGATCAACAGTGACAATATAACTTGAGGATGAGTGGATCCCTATGTAGGTTGTCATCTTTCTTGTATGTTTTCTGAACCATCACAATTTTGAAATCACAATTTTTATCTTAAGAAGACCCCTCAGAAGATTCCTGTGCCATTGATGGTGTTTTCTTTGATGGCAAATACAGCAGAGCAATAAAATATCCACATCAGTATTTCAGCATAGATTTCATTGATCTTTGTCTACACTCAGTAAAGATGGTTTAGGCTTGTTTACTAAAAGCAGATAGGCCTGAATGCTTCCCTCACAAATCCTCATCTGTAGAGAAAGTTTGCCTTCATACACACAACATGTTTATGTTTAGATGTAATACTTGCTTCAGGGTTAGAAATTAGGACTTGTGTGCTTGCCTGAGCAAGTTTTGTTAATGTTAATTATTTTTGTGAAAGAATGCATAATTAATCTATCAGGAATTGTGTCAGCCAAGTGTTTTGAACAGTTAGAGGCATAAGTTCTTTTTGCAGAATTTTTTGCATTAAAAAACTTTCCTTTTATCCCATTTTCTTCTTCATTGCAGATACATGAACAGTAATTGACTTGATAATGGGTAATAACTGAATTACCCTACTAGCAGTGTCAGAATTGCCTGTCAGTCTTTAGTACCAGCAGCAGCAACAGCAGCAGCCATGAGTGTGTTACATGACCTTCTGGAGCTGGGGCAGCACCTCCGACAGGAGAAACTCTTTGTGGGCATGGAGAGGGACCAGCTTCAAAAACTGTACGAAGAAGTTCGCAAAATTGGTGAAGACCTGTTTCATGCTTCATGGATTTCTAGACAACAAAAACTGAATTTGGACCATCTGCAGGCTATGGGCCATGATGTTCCTTCAGAGGAAATCTGTGCCAAAAACAATCAACTTGAGAGTGTTAATTTTCAGGATAGTTATAAGGTTCTTGGCCATCATGATTCGAAGTATGGTGACTTGTTTAAATATCTACATGAAAACCCAGTCCTACTGGCCCACTGTGTCTGTGCTTTAGAAAAGGTGAACATTACAACCACCACTAGAGTCATTGGTAGTATCATGTCAGCCATATACGGAAACTGTGTTGTACAAGAAGATGAGCAACATGTATTGCAGCTTCTAAAGACACTGATCGACGTTCAGCTCGGTGGTCATGACAACCCCAGAAGACTGATCAGACGGGGAAACTGTGCATTTAGCCTCATCTTCAAGCAGCTGAGTGATATGTTGTTCTCGACCCGTCTCTTTCTCACAGCCGCTCTACATGACCCGGTTATGAGACTTTTGATGGAAGACGAATGGTTTTATGATATAGATCCAGACAAGGCTTTAGTTCGTTTTCCGCCAAAGGAGAGGCAGAAGAGGTTTGGAGAACCAGGAAGTGATGACTATAAATTGAAAGTTCAGAATTACCGTAAGTTTATTGTTGACAAGTTGGTTCTGTTGTGTACACGGTTCATCAACTCCATCAAGAGCAACATCCATTGCTTCCCGGCTAGCATCAGTTGGATTGTGGCCCAGGTGTTTCAGACCCTCACTAAGGGGAACAAACTCTCTACTGGAGAAGTGCGGGCGACGTGTGCTGACCTTATTTTTGCCCTATTTATTTGTCCCGCTATTTGTGATCCTGAGCCATATGGTATCACATCTGATGTCCCTATCAGCCACATCGCACGACACAATCTGATGCAGATGGCTCAGATCGTCCAGGTTCTTGCCATTTCACAATGGGATGAGATTGATCCAAAATTGCGTGATTTATACGGAAGGTTTGAGAAGGTGAGTTTCATTCACTTAATGTTTAGTTTTGCAGTGTCAGTCATTCCTGTTTCTGAGACATTTTCACCTATACAGATGAACCAGTGAAGATCCGGAGTAGAATAGGTCTTCAGCATGCTTGGCACAAAAGGCGACTGCTTGCTGTGAGAGGCGACTAATAGGATGGGTGGTCAGGTTCACCGACTTGGCTGACACATGTCATTGGTTCTCATTTGCACAGATCGATGCACATGCTGTTGATCACTGGATTGTCTGATCAAGACTCGATTATTTACACACCGCTCCCTTATAGTTGGAATATTGCTGAGTCGTGTAAAATTAACCCATTCACTCACCAGTACAGACGAATAAAATATTGTGATTGTTTGAACTTTGATCAACATTCTTGAAGTTGCGGAGCCAGTAGCAAGGCATACAACATTATGGATAGCAACTTTTGGTTTACTACAAAGAGTGACAATTTGGTCTAGATTCTTACACCATTTTCCAGATAAACTTCAGCCAGGTGTTGATAAGTGTATACGTACATTGTAAGTTGTTCACTGGTTACAAGGGGACCTTTGAGCTCAGGGAACATAAACAAACATCAAGGGTACATCAACCCATGGTCTCCGAGGGACCTGAGTGAACAAAGTATTTATCTTACCAAACACTTCAAAGGTATTTCTGAAGTCTTTGAAGCATGGGTATTGGGTGGTACACTTAGTCAGCCTGTGTGAATCAAACAATTCAAATCTTGTATCTTGCTGTTTTTCTTGCAGGTATTGTCTTAGTAAAGTCACCGTGTAATTCCCCAACTCATAGGGACTACATTTGAACTTTTTATCAAAATTTATTTACTGGAATGCAAGGCAAATCTTCTCATAGCCATCACCAGATTTTGCAGACACCACAAGAAAAACAGATTTAGAGTTATCTCCCAACAATTTGCTTGAGCGATGAGCATTTCCACAAAGTACAGAATGAGTCGTCATTGGTGGTGGGGTACATTCAAATGTACCCAGCTTGTAAGTGGGTAAGATAAAGTATGTTGTGAAAAACACTTGGTTGTGGTCACTTTCAGCATGAAGGCAAAAATATCACTCTGTGCAGTAAGAAATTGCTATCCATTATGTTGTATGATTTGTTATAAAATAATTTGTATGATAATTTGTTTTACAAATGTTGTAGTTTCAAATCTAGCTTGGTGTTAAGTTCATTAGGAGTGTTTTGGATTAACATCCTCCTAGATCATCAATCCTACATTGTTTGGCTGTGGTTTGTGGTTTCCCTCAAGTGTGTAGTAACCCTTATGTTAACCCTACGCATTTTTAGCAAGGTGCAGCACCTAGCCCTTTTTCAAAGAACAGACAAATATGAGTGGATTCTTACAGAGTGTTCTTCGAATGGTTTCTGAGCAAAGAATGTATTAGTATCAGAACTAGGTCAATTTTAGTTAATGTAGCAGTTAAGTGAAATAACTGTGCTCTTTCAGCTTTCTAAATCGTATGGATAAATTGTAAATCTGTCGTTGCACGCCTTTTTAATATATGGTTTCCCCTCTTCAAAATCTGTCACTCTGCCCTTGTAGGATCATAGATCAAGACTAAACCCCAATAATCTTACACACATGTTGTGACATAAGCAGTGTTTGCCTGAGGCATGAAAGTTAAGGAGTTCTCATGATTCCCTGGTGTCGTGAGACGGAGTCATGGACCAGCTTCAGTTGGAACTTTATCAAGACAATAGTTGTCATTGTTTAGTAATGACTAGGGTTGCAACGAATACACTATGTGGCGAATATATGTGTCACGAATATTGGGTAATGAATACGAATAATTATTCACATGAATCAAAGTGATGCTCAGTATGGGACCCATGTTGAAAGTGTTAATTTGTCGTAGTAATAACTAGTCATCTGACATGACACTCAAATTTGGTATGTAAATTGTAATAGACATATTGTTGTAGTCCACAGTACCATGTGCAGCCATTGCAAATTAGCTTTATTTGCGAGTACATATTCCATTCTTGCATATTTCACTTTGAAAAAAGACACAATGGCTCAAGTAAAACTTGCTCCATTAAGAAAATGTCAAAATTCATGAATATTTGGTTCTGGTGACCACAAATGATGAATTGAATTCATGAAGGGCTACTTTTTGATTCACCAAATATGCAAGTATGTCGTAACAGCCTTAATAATGACGTTGACAAAAAGCAACTTCAATCAGCACTGAGCAGTTAACTGCCAAACATTAAACCAAGTCGTTTCAAACAAGAGAAGATTGCAGACTTAGATTACCTAAATGTAGGGCCCAGTGGCATTGTGTCAATAATGACGCAAACTTTTGAAATTACTGTGTATTTGAGATAATTTATGCGCAAATACACAGGTTTTCAACATCAGGGCAAACACTCCATATGCGCCACATATTGGTATATAATATATATGTGAGAGGAATATCCCAACATGTCGCACAAAGCATTTGTGAAAAGTATTACTGATACAACATTCTCCTTCAGCAGAGCAGTAACTTGTAATGTATGTGAGAGTACTAAGTGAAGCACTTGCCTCTAATTTTTCAATCATCGTTGAACCAACTCAATTGGTTGCAAACACGGTGAGGGATGATAAAAGCATTCTGTAGAATCCCTCAAGTGTTAACTTGGAACACAGTTGTGTAGTGGTTAGCATGCTGACCTGTCACACCAAAGGCCCAGTTTGGAATCCTGGTAGATACCAAAACCCAGTGACCTGAGTCTCATGTTGTGTTGTGTCCCTGGGCAAGGCACTTCTTCCACATTGCACTCCCAGCTGGTTAAAAGGAGTACCACAGAAGTGAATGTATAGACCTATGTGGTCGTGCAAAGCGCTTAGTAGTGGCTTTGAAAATACAGTTGCATCAGGGTAATAATGTAATGCCAGAGAATGGCATAGCTTTGGATCCTAGGCACAGCACAAAAATTAGTATTATTATTATTATTATTGATCCTGAATATACAGGTTCCTCAATCACGGATTGCACATTTTCATCATTTGCGCTGAAGACAGTACATAGGATGAACCTTGTATTCTGCAAGTGGTAAAGATGGTCATTCCTTTCTGTGTGACATTAGTTTTATCACTCGATCGATCTTTTGTCAGACAAAATATTGAAAATCATCCTAGTTGATGTATATTGGAACTCTGGCATCACCCTATGATAGTATCTATGTGTGTTAAGACTCAAGACCTTCAACTAATTAGAATATCACTTCACATCTGCATTATGAAAAATACTCTCTATGGACATGTTGACTGTTGCAGGACCTGGTCTTGACAGTGTAAAAGTGGTGGAAATAACATTGAAATTGCTAGTGTAACCCAGAAGCACATGTAAAATTGCTTTCAGCTGTGTTGACCAACGTTTTAGTTCACTTTTTCAATAAGGCCAGACCATTTTATTTCTTAATCTTACATCCTTAGATGTTTGTCCTCAGAAAACCTAAGTCACCAGTCAGGGTAATATTCCTTTTAAATATTAACGGTATTCTACTGTTGACAATTTTTCAAGTGCATATGGGACAAAAAAAACAAAACCCAAAAAACACTTCTTTTTCTTGAAAGTATACATTTTTGGCCAATGCAAACATTAGAATTATATTTTTTGAGCGAGGAAATTCAGTTCTTATGAATTTTACATAAAACAATGTAGGACATGTCAAGTATTCCGACAACTAACTTCCTTATCAGTGTCCATGATGTAGGGTATACCATAACATACGACTGATAGCATCAATACACCTTCTACATTTCCCTGTATCAGGACATATTCACATGGTGTAGGATATGTTATTTATATACTAACTGATATTCTATTTATTTCTCAAGGGGTGCATGTCATCTTTTCTGGACTGCCTGGTTGACGGGGTGGGCGATGAGGTCCCAATCATGGGTGTCAGTCAGTTCCAGAGTGCTGCCCGCTCCACCGTGCTCCTCACACAGGCTCAGCTGAACCTGTTGGTAAGAGAATCGTTTTGTCTTGTTTACCATTTTTCTTAATGTTTGGGGATATTGGGGTGCTCAAGTGGTTAAAGTGTTTACTTCAAATTACACCTGTAATGAATCACACTCACCTCAATCACTCACTCACTCACTCACTCTCTGTTGCGGTATCTGCAGGTGAATTGCTAAAGATGTCATTAAACCACACTCATTCACTCACTCACTGACTGTTGTTGCAGTCTTCAGGTGAATTGCTACAGGTGGGATAAGGTTTCACTCACTCGCTGTTACTCTCTGCAGGTGAATTGTTTGCGGAATGCCTGTGCTGGCATCGATGACAAGGTGCCTGGTCGCAAAACACTGCAGGAGCTGCTTGTGTGCTTACCATCCGATGTGTCACAAGGTCAAGGTCATGACAACCACCTGTCGGCTCATGGACCCATCCCTCTAAACCCTACCCCTCCTGGCACTCCCAACAATCAGAAGAAACTCTTCAGAAGTAAGGCCATGTGCATCACCTACTGTAATCTGTCATACAGACCATGAAAAATTACATTGAAGAAAGTACATGCAAGTTTACAAGATGTGGCAAGTCTAGGCTACCCGATCCTTAAGGTCGCCTCTTACACCAAGCATCGTTGAAGACAAAGGCCCAATTTTGAGCCTAAGATCTCATAACTTTTCTGTAGCATTCATACCTTCCTTGTTGCAGCGTAGGAGGTATGTATGTTATGAGAAAAGGCACAAGATCTTAGGCTTGCAAGAGCTTTGTGCAATGGACCCAAGTTCTCTCCTGGAACTTCAGTAGTAGTATCAACTGCTGGCTTGCCTTTCATCTTTTACTAGCCTGTTGGTAATGCTGAAAATATTGCAGATTGCCATGCTTCACAATAAATAAGATACAATTGTATCTGTGGACATTCGCACATATCTTTTGAACTTTTACCTTGAAAAGGTTTGTACACGAATGATTCCGAATACTGTTTTCCATACGATCGCTTCCAGTTCATGCATATGGAGACAACACTGTCAACAGTGAGTAAACAGTCACAGATAATAGCATTTTCATTAGTATTCAAGGATGTCATCTTGCAGAAATATTATCTAATGGTAACCATGTCATCAGACAGCCCAAAGCATATATACTACAGGTCAAATATCTCTGTTTTATGCGGATTTCAGAATGTTGAGGGATCAGTGTCAGTGACTGGTGAAATCTAAAGCCCCACCAACCCTAAACAGTAACTGTTGCCTGACTGGTTAAATCTGTTAGACTGTCTTGCTTTTGACTGGATGTTCATAGGTTGCTCAAAGATTACCTGACTTGGCCTCCTACAAGGATTTGTTAGATTCAGCAAGTGATTGTATCAGATAATACTGAGGCTAAGTTGACTTCGACTGGTGTGTTAGAAGAAGAGAGATAGTTCATGTGCTAGAGGATTTTCGTTTGGCCTGCAGGTTTGAAGAAGAAGAATTCTCTACCGAATCTACAAGTGTCTGCAGAGGATGGGGAAGCAACAGATGGAGACTCGAGGACAGGAGAGCCAATCGAGGACATCTTGGTTATCTCCCTTGGTGTGGGGACTGATTGTCCAGGGATGATGGCAGAAAATAAGGTACTAAAGCTGAGAAGAAATGTGCTAACATTAGGAAATGCAGTTACTGGAAGGATGTCAGTTAGTCCACGTTTGGGTTACATCATTAAACAGTGGAGCGGTTATAGGGTTTAGTCAGTTAAAAAAGGGTTAGGGGTTAAAAAATCCCATCGCCCAACACCCGGGACAAGTCAGTTTTCATTTCGGGCAATCAGATAATAGTATCTTACTTGTCTGTGGACAATTTCCACTTATGGATTCAAACTACAAATTAACTTGGATTTCATTCCATATCTGATCATAATGTAGCTATTACATTTTGCAGTAATAGTAATTTAGAACTATCATTCTTTGAAATTTATCACTGTTCAATAAATAGTCCAGTAAACATTAACATGAAACATTGTGTTATAAAATCACAAGTGGAAACTTGGTCAGGACAAGTTACTTTGTTGAAGTCACTTGCCCTGTGGTTAATCACTTTTAAGCAAAATTTGAACCCCAGTGGTGCAGTATGTGAAGCCCATTTCTGATGTCCCTTGCTGGATTATTGTTAACAGTGGAATAAAACTATACTCACTCACAATTGACTAAATAATCAGTCTGTTACATTGCTGCTAATATATGTTTACAAGAATTGACTTCAATATGGTTAAAGAATGAAGAATGTGAAAAGACCTTGTGCTATGTGTATTTTCAGTGAGAGCATTGTTTTTTAATGTATATATCCCCATAATCTCCAAACAATTCTTTAGTCCTGTTTGTTTTGTGCAGATTTTGTCATGGGAGCAGGAGAATCGTCGTAGAAAGGTGAAATACAACACTGATATCAGTGATGGTGGCCCTATTGAGATCCATGAGAAGAGGACACGATTCTCTCTCTCGCATGACCAGGAATCCATAGGTATGCAGCTTTCATTTATGCTAGCATGTCAGCAGATTTTTTTATTTTTATTTTTTGTCAGTATGTGTGTGAGAGAGAGAAGGATTGAAAACATGTTAGGATACTCGCTGACTCTAGAAATATCCTGTTAGTGGTCTGTTTATGTGACTGGAACAGTGTGTTGTTAGTATTCTGTAACTGGGGGAATAGTACGTTAGTGCTCTCTTTATGTGACTGGGGAAATATTTTGTGAGTTCTCTCTTTATGTTAATGAGGAAATATGTTGTTAGTGCCCTCTATATGAGACTGGGGATATAATTATGATGCTTTTGCATTCTTAATTTGACAGGGGAAATATCCTGTTAGTGCATCTTATGGTGAAATATGATGTTGTTGCACTCTTTATATGACTTGGGGAATAGGTTGTTAGGACACTGTTAATTTGACAGCGGAAATATAACATTAGTGCCCTCTTTTTTATGGTGGGAGGTATGATATTAGTGCACATTGATTGTGGAAATATGACATCAGTATGCTCTTCATCTGACAGGGGGAATGCATCATAATACTCTCATATCTTACTGGTAGAAAGTATGATATAAACACACACAATATCTGACAAGGGAAATACGATATAAGAGGTCGTCAATGAGAAACAATCATAGTATGAATGTATTGTATGTGAATACTGTATTCACTAACTAATACGGATTTTAAGGCAGGGTATTCATCAGTATCTTGAGTTGACTAACACTGATTATTGGCTTTCAACTGTGGAGACTGAAGCTCAGGCTATCAACCACTTGTTTGTTTGCTGTATGAATTTCAAAGTAAGAATGGAAGCTATTAAGCTTTTGTTAACCATCATGTGCTGAATAGAATATCTTAGGGATGCCTAGATTATATCTATCTTCATAAGGTCTCTTTTGATATCCTACACTGTGATGAACTAGGTTCAAGTCATGTAGTATTCAGACAGATGCTTATTATAGTTGTTAGAATCACTGTAGTATTTGGTTATGTTTCTGTTCCATATGTTTTGTTATGTTAGCATCCTTTTTTCACTGAAAATATGTTGTGATGGTGAGAGCTATAAGTTTCTGCAGGCAATACCAGTGACTATCAGGAAGCTATATCCGAGGCAGCATCCAGCCATTCCGTGGACATGGAGAATGACAACGACAACCTTTCTGACATGATGTCCGCTGATGTGAGTGGCCGTGGGTCTCCAAGCATCAGCGGGCGTGATACACCCCTCTCCCAGGCAGGGAGTGTGGAGGAGAGAGCACCTGCAGAGTTTGCAGTCCCAGTCCCAGAAACTGTGCAGAAGCAGAACAGGGTGGATGTGACGGAGAGATTTGGCAAGTTTGAAATCAAGGCCGAGCTGGAAAGTGAGTTTGAGATTGTTTGTTTGTTTCATTAAAGCCTTACTCAGCAATATTCTCGATATGTGGCGGTGGTCTGTAAACATTCCAATGAGCAACTGCATGAGCATTAATCTATGCAGCTGAGGTACAGTGATTTGGGGAGAATCAGAACCAGTGTTGATCATCAGGATCTGCATTTTCTGACCTAGTGGTTAGGAGTGGGTAGGAGTGGTTTCGATTCCCCACATGGGCACAGTGTGTTAAGATCATTTCTGGTACACCAGCAGTGATATTTCTGGAATATTTCTAAAACAAGCTGAAAAACAAACTCACTCGTTCACTCACTCATTTGCTCACTTATTCACTCACTCACTCACTCACTCACTCAAGATAACACTGTTAACAGGAAAGCAGCAAGGGCCAAGTGGTTAAGACACTTACTCATCAGATCAAAGACCAGAGGTTGATTCACCTCATGGATAAAGTGTGAAGCTCATTTCTGGGGTCCCCAACAGTGATATTGCTGCAATATTACTAAAAATAGCATAATATCCTATTCTTTCACTTTGTTTTCTTAATATTATGTCGTCAGGCAGCACAAACCTTAACGTGTTCACTCATTTCACTGAAGCATTCATTGCCTCCATGATGAAGTGGTTTTGAGTGTTTGCCCAGAAAGCAGAAGGTTGCAAGTTCGATTCTAAACTGCGTCACAGTGAAAGACATTAAAATATGGTACTTGTTGGCCCCTGCCTGGTGCTTTGCATAAGTAGTACAACAAGGACTGGTCGGTTCCGAATTAGGTCACTGTGTCTTGAGTGGAGTATTCTTGCTCATCTGTGTCTTGGTATCTCAGTGAGCTAGCTCTATAACACTCTGGGCTAGAACAAGCCACCTCACATACACAGCCATGCACGTCATCATGGGAGTGAAATATTCTCAAGTATGACATTAAGCCCCAGTTCACCTTACCTCAACCTTAATCTTTCACACATTACACCAAGCTCAAGAAGATGCAGGCTAAAATTGGTTTTCAGCAACACTTGCTTGTTATAAAAAGTGAATCTCGTGGTAAGGCTTGTTGGCTTGACTCAAGATCGTTGTAGTGTTGATCAATGCTCATGCTGTTGATCACTGGACTCTCTCGTCCAGACGCTTTTGTTTACAAACTGATGCCTGCTAGCTAGAATATTCCTGTGTGTGGTATTAAACAACAAAGCAACCAACCTACCAAGACCCCTAAAACCAAGGGTCAATCCCAGGCATGGGTACAATGTGGGAAGCTCATATCTGGTGTCCCCTTCTGAGGTGTTGCTGGAGTGAAGAGTGACATGAAACAATACACACCCTCCATGTATGTTTATGAATGATATATTTATTGTTACTGTTTTCACAGGGGACGAAACCAAGTCAACAGTGAGTGACACTTGGAGCACAGATGTTCTGGCAAGTGACTCGGAACCCCCAGATCAGAACCAGCTTGAACGACTAGAGGAAGTTGCAGAGGAGATGGGGAGGCCTCCACCATACCTGTTAGCACCAAGAGATGCAGACTCAGATAATGCATTTGTGAGTAACATTATGAGCCTTTTTTGAAGACGAAGGAAGTCAGGTCTCAGTCAGCAGTTTGTGTTCAAGGTGTGGTGCGGTAGCCTAGCAGTTAATGTTCACTTGTTATGCTGAATATTGTGTGTTTCGACTCCCCACTTTAAAATGATACCAGCTCAAAGAGGATTTAACCAAACCAGATCTGGTGAATTTCCTCAGATGAATGAAACATCTAAACACGTTTCCAGACCATTTGGGCTGGCTAGCTGTAAATTTAGACTATATGTTCATGAGATATCTAGCCTGCCTCAGGCAGTGGGACGGGCCTTATTTCATACACTGGTATCACACGCTCACCATAGCTGCAAACATAAAGGACCCCATAATTCCCTTGACATGTACAATAAATGGCTGGTGAAGACAAACGTTTATTCTCTTCTGCCAGCCCCCAAGTTTGTCTGAGATGTCTGAGACTGCAAGTGATGCATGGAGCACAGATGTCCTGGCCAGCGACACAGATGAGAAACAGTCAGAACTGTTGACAGACCTGGATCAGGTACTAGTAATTGTTATGGGCATAGTGCTTGTACCTGAGTTTAAACTAGTTGTTATGAAAACGTCATGTTCCCAGTGTTAACCATTGTTGTGGGAAAATAGTACTTTAAAGCCAGTGTACACACTTGATTTTTTGTTGCGTTTTTTTTTACTATACTGTGCTATGTTAGCAGTACTTGGAAACAAAGTACCACTAGTATATACTAGGAGCATAAAAAAACTGTACATGCAAAAATTTAAAATATAAATTTATCAAACCTGTGTAGACACATAAGGATTTAAACTCAGAGATTAGTAACATGTATCCAACATGCATTCATGTGCCACGTTCCATGACGTCATTGGTTTTGACCTTAAAACGTGCAATACGTTGTTGCACACGCATTCTGGAAAAGAGAAACAGAGCAAATAAATGCCACACAATGCTGTCACTTTGGCAAGCTCAACCTCAGCGCTGCCTCTTGCCCTCGTTCAAAGAAATAAGAGGCTATTGAAACGTATACCAAGGGTAATGTCTGCACAATGTCATGAGGCCATTGGGCTGGTCTGTCAGGGAATGTCTCAACAACACGCGGCTGCACATTTACACTGCCACTGGCACACCATTTCTGCACTGGGGAGATGCTACCAGAACACAAATGATGTCACATTTGATAGGCTCTGTGCATCATCAATGCACTGCTGTTCCCAATGGCTATAGTGGACATACCTGTTATTGAGCTTATGACATGGTCCTTTTACCACTGTCATAGTGAACCCGTGACATCATCGTGATTGACTTTTCAGTTGAAATTCTCCCAACTTGTTATGGTCTCATGATCCCTCCAATAAAGTTTGTACGTACCTTTGACATTGTTATTGTACTTATCAACTGGGATAATATTTTGACAATGCACAGTTTCTTTATGTGCCTAGTATATGTTGGCAGTAGTTTTCAGGAACACAGTTCTCCTAGTCTGATGGAAGTTGCTGTAAGAAACAAAGTACTTTAAGTCTGTGCTAGCAGTAGTTGGAGGGGACTAAGTTCTTAGTACTTTTGTGTTTACAATAGTTGCATGGAAAATAGTCTTTGTGTCTGTAATAGAAATAGTTGTGTGGAACATTGTACTTCAGGCCTGCATTAACCATTTTGTTAACAGCTGTTACAGTATAACAGGAAACAACATTTTTTAAAAGATGTATGAAAAATGGAATGAAACGGTTAAAGGATGACTGTTATGACCCACTCTCTCTGCTGTTACTTCGTAGGATGACTCTGTGATGGAGCGATCAGACAACCTTGATGACCAGAGTCTGGAGGACACACCCTTAGCGTCAGGTAAGTCTCATCGCTCTCATTCAAGCTCATTACCAGTCAATATAGAATGGAATGGTAAAGTTCGTAAATGGCTGGAAATTGTTAGCCCCAACCATAAATTGGGACAGGGGGATATTGGTTTGAGTTCCATCTGTCCATCCGAGATGTGCAGACAGATTTGCTCAGAAACCGTTATGGTACTTGTCATGGGTTTCTTGACATAGTGCATGGTATCCCCAATGGGGACAAATTTTCTCAGAAAGCAAATATTCATGGGGAAACCAAATTTGGAATGTGTCTTCAGAACATTGATGCCTTGAACCCAAATAGGGCCACAACACAGTGGCGGGGGATATTGATGACCATGTCTTCTTGTTTTCATCAGGGATTCAAAATGTTTTAAAAGCGACTTGCCACAGGGCAAGTGACTTCAAGAAAGTAACTTGTCCTGACTAAGTCTCCACTTGCCCTAATTTTATGACACAATGTTTGATGTTAATGTTTTCTGGACTATTTATCGAAGAGTGATAAATTTCAAAGAACGATAGCTCTAAACTACAATTGTTGTGAAATTGAATAGCTACATTATGAGCAGCTATGAAATCCAAGTTTATTTGTAGTTTGAAACCATAAGTGGAAAATATCTAGTAGTCCACGGATAAGTGAAATACCATTATTTGATAGCCGAAATGAAAACTGACATGTCCCGTGTGTCGGGCGATGAGATTTTAGAAACCCAGTTTCATTGAACTATGATGTGGACTATTTTTAGATTAACTTCCTTGACACACTAGTGGCTTGTGTTTTATATTATTTATATGGAGTATAGCGCATACAGACATTCCCAAACCTCTGTCATCAATCCTCCTGTAATCCCTAATAGCAAAAGGCCTCTCTCAAAATAACAGTAGGTGCCACACCAGTCAACTTTTGTTGCAGCTATCCTGAAACTATCCTGATTCTTATTTATTTGCATACATCGAAACGCATCATGGTTTCTTGTTTGTATGGGT
Organism: Haliotis asinina; assembly: GCF_037392515.1. Taxonomy (NCBI): domain Eukaryota; kingdom Metazoa; phylum Mollusca; class Gastropoda; order Lepetellida; family Haliotidae; genus Haliotis; species Haliotis asinina. The sequence continues at coordinate 25,729,265 of NC_090281.1, read as the reverse complement.
GGTTAAGGTGTGTTTGTTTGTCATGCCAAAGCCCTAGGTTCGATTTCCCACATGGGTACAGTGTGTGAAGCCCATTTCTAGTTTCCCCTGCCCTGATAGTGCTGGAATATTGCTAAAAGTGGTGTAAAACCCAACTCTCTCACTCAATCACTGCTTGTTTGTGCAGGAGGACACAGTCCTTCAGGTGATCGAGACCTGCTGGGGTTTGGAGCGGAAGGTGGACGCTCTGTTAAGAGGGCTGACTCTCTAGGATCAGAGGAAGTATTTTCAGAGGATGTTTTTGCTGATGATATCACTCCAAGTGCTGAAACATCTCAGCTTAATCAGACAGTAGAAGCTGCAGCAGCGGATAAACTTCCAAAACCAGATGTCAAGGCTGAAAGTCAAGGTCAGAATCGGATATCACCAGACTCAAGACAGAGTCATGGCAGGACGGGCAACACTGAGTTTGAGCATCGCCAGAATGCAAATGTGACATCAAAAAGTGACAGCCTCTCTTTGCCAAAAGATCATCATTGTGGAGCAAGACCTAAAGAATTCCATAAACGTAGTCATCACCATCACCACCACAACCGAGGTCATGGAGGATACAACTCAGCCAAGGTTGAGGCCTGGGCCAAAAGTAATGGCATTGGCGGAAACAAAGATGGACCAAAGTTTGGGGCAGAATTCGAGAGTATATCAATGGCACGAGGGGGCAAACCAGTTAACACCCAAAAGCTACCCACGACCACCACCATCAATGACCAGGACATTGATGAGGGTATAGAAATATCGGTAGATGTTAATAGCTTGGCAGATCAAGTCGAAGCTGTAGGACTGTCTGAACAGCAGAATGTGAAATTCAATGAAAACCGATTATCTGCGACACTTAGTCTCTTTGATCCATTGTCACCTGAAAACAGCAGTACAGGTGACCTACTGGAAGGAGCAGGGGGATTATCTGAGCACGCAGTCACCGCCCTCCCAGCCGCAGCCTGCCCATCCCGCATGTCTGCCCCACCCTCATTTTCTGCCACCCAGATATTCCCTGTACCCATGGCTCCATCAGCTCAGAGGGCAACCAGTGAAATTCTTATCTCAGTATCCAGTAGCGATGAAGTTCAAGGTCAGCTGCAGAGTTCAGCAGAGACTGTGAAGTCAACGAGCCAGGAGGACTTGCGTGGGGGGCGTCGGGATAGCAGCGATAGCAGTCATTCCGCAGCCTCCCTGAGACTTAATGATACAGCTAGTTCCAGTAAAGAAGCAAGTGTGGACACACTCTCCATGAGATCCAATGGGGACAATGTTTCAATGAGATCAGATGATAAGGTACGTCTATGTGCTGAACAAGAACTGATATAGGTATCTGTTATATCGTAGGAACAGGTTATACAATGTGATATGTATCAATATGTTATTACTAGCCTCATTACGATTCACTTACATACTTGATGAAATGAACTGTCTCCCTTCATGAATTTAATTCATTGATCAAGGTAACAAGAATCAACTGCTTATAAATGTTTTAAAGAGAATGATTACAATGATTACACAATGATGTCATATTTGTTAATTTCACTTTCTTAGTAAAGTACAAATTCTAGTACTCTTTTTGGGTTGAGTCCCATCCAGGATTCGAACACGCACCCTCAGAGTCAGGTGCCTAAACACCACCACACAAAGTCAATCGCCTAGCCTGCTCAGTCACAGCAATGACTCCACAAAAATGGAAGTCGGACAACTGGTAATCTTGACTGGGCACTTTGTGTACTGTGGGAGCCGTGCCAATTTACACTTATCAGAGGGGTCCCATATTTTGAATTGTTATATTTTCTTTGTTTCAGGATTTCTCTGAAAATGATGAGAAAGGTTTTGATAAGATCAACAAGAAGGGTTTCTTTAAGAGTGTAAAGGAGAAGTTACACAAAGGTATAGTGTAGACAAGTGGCACCCTTTGTTGGCAGTCTAAGTAAACTTAGTCTCAGTGTATTTCATTACACTCCACCACTGAGTCTAACAAAACCTAGTAGGAGGTCGCATCAGGTCGTGTTTGAGCAACCAATGACTGTCCAATCAAACGGGAGACGGTTAAATAGATTTAACAAATCGGACAACGGCTACTATTTTGGGATCGGAGGTACTTTCAAAATATTCAGGTCACTGAAACAGATCTCTCCACAAACAAAAATCCGCATATAACATAATTATTTGACAAGCAGTATATACGCTTTGGGGTTTCTGTTGACATGGTTACCATTAGCTAATATTTCTGCAAGATGACATCCTTGAATATTGCCAAGAACACCATTTTCAGCGTCTGCTTACTTGCCGTTGTCATGGTTGTACGTAAGCCATGTGCATCACCTGGAAACGAGCGTAAGCTAAATAGCATTCGGAATCATTCGGGTATGAACCTTTTCGAGATAAAAAGTTCAAAAGGTATGTGCGAATGTCCACTTTCGCGATTTGGTAAGCTGTGATCTGATTGGTCAATCTCAAAGGTTACCTGACGCGACCTCCCATAAGGTTTTGTTAGACACAGTGGTGGAGTGTAATGAAAAGTACTGAGACTAAGTTTACTTAGACTGCCTTTGTTAGTAGCCTTTGTTTTTAAAGGCGCACTGATGCGGAGCGAATAATGTTTCTCGCCAACAGTCTAATTACGGAACCAAACTGCAAATTGGTCAGCGCCCACTCCTTCGACTGTGACGGACAAAGGAACTGGGCTCCTGTCCATATTAGCTGAATTTCTTCACCCAAAAGAGTCAGGAGGCCGGATGCCCATCATATGCCATTATTTAAAAATATCCATGGTATTCCTTGTCTGATTGTAACAAAATATCCCAGCAGTGTAGTTTTTTTCGGACGGTTGGATAGTATAGTTACTCAATTTGATCCTATTTCTGTGTTTTTAACCTCGATATTTAATCATGTTACATGAAAATATGATGCTTGGATGGTATAGTTAGTCAATTTTATCCTGTTTCTCTGTTTTTAACCTCGATATTCAATCATGTTACATGAAAACATGATGTCTACAGGCACGTAGCAAGCCATTTGTTTCACTCCGGAAGATTGCAAAGCTTCATATTTAAGTAGTTTTGAGTGTTGGTTCAGCTGTGATAGCAAATATCATACGTAAATTTTGGTAGCTATGGTAGCTACAATGGTTTATTATTTATGATAATAAAAACACACATTTGATTTATTTGAATTCGTAAACAATAAACGATGACTTTGCCTTTCGTAGAGAAATCTGAAAATTTTCTTACGTCAAAAAAAACCCCTTATTTCACCTATTTACCCAAGTACACAGCAAATGCCTGTATGTATTACTTATGTAACGAAATTCCGTTGGTATCCTCAAAACAGTTTCGGCCCATAAGTGTTTTCAGGCTGCATGCGACACAGAGATTACATCTTCCTTGCTGTAACTCGCGTTTGATGGTGTAAATCTACACGTGTTATTTGTCATCATTCTCTGGATGGTCAATTAATGAATTCATAACAGTTATAATTAGTAGTAACACCACTCAGGTTACTCAACAAAGGTTCCCATTTGGCATTTCTCCTGTCTGGAGTAAATACTCAACATTATAAATTAAGGTCTGTAATGGCAAATTTATTGTATGTTATGTAATATGTGCATGTAAGTGATGCAAGAGGGTTTATCAGCTGAGTTACAAAAACAAACATCGATCAAAAGATTAACCGATAACACACTGATTGATTAATTACTTTTGTCAAAAGGTAGTGTGTGTAGATGACTACACCCTGTCGTAAAGTGCGATTGTAAAAACAACATCCTCCCTTCAAAGAATTAACCACCCTTGCGTTGATTGATTGATTGCTCTTTATTGGTTAACTAAATTACTTAGAATAGCGGACATCATACAATTAGTTGCCAGGTGTGCTATCTTGGGTGACCAGTGAGAGGTTTATCAGGTTTTCACCAACGAAAGACGTGAAACGATGTGTTGCTTTAGACAGTTGTGTAAGACACGCGACACAGAGCAGGATTATTTACCAGCTGCAGATGAATTGTTTTTACGTGGATATCGATACATTCCTGAACAAGGTAGTAGCCTGACATTGTTGCTATAAAATTAGTCTGTTTTACATTCATTATTTGCATTTTGTTTTAATTTATTTGTTGTAGCATTCAGCAGAATCGATATGACAGAAAACACACTCTAGGTCGCGTATGTGTGTGAAATAGGATCTACATTGGCAATCTATACAATGTATAAATGTTGCTGTTATGTTATAAATTTACTATGAGTATAAGCAGACCGTGTGTTCTTTTATTAATTTTCAAAATCATACAAATATGACAATAAACTAATTAGGGTTATGAGACAAAATATAGAGACGTATATTGGCTTCGGTATTTTTCCGTCCTAATAGTTTTTTACCATTTCTACCACTGGCAGATGATTAATCTTCAAAGTGTTTCATTTGTTTTCATAATACATTTGTAATGAAGTAAAAATGACTTCACCTCAGTTGATCTGTCTATAATTAAACTATCAGTTGCACATACGGACTGCGCAGCAGAGGTCACGAACCAGTCACGAATTCTGGGATATCATCCGGGTACTCACTGGAGAAAAACAATAACAAAGGTTTACACCAGTCCACGGAAATTGCTCCGCATCAGTGCCCCTTTAAGGACCCATGAAGATCAGGGTGGAATAGGCCTGCAGCATCCCATGCAACTGAACTTGTCATGAGAGGCGACTAACGGAATCGGGTGGTCAGGCTCGCTAACTTGGTTGACACGTCATTGGTCCCCAGTTGCGCAGATCAGTGCTGATGCTGCTGATCACTAGATAGTCTGGTTCAGACTCAAGTATTTACAGACCGCAGCCATATAGTTGGCATATTGCTGAGTGTGGCGTACAACTAAACTCACTCTACAAATAGTATACCCAGAAATTATTGATCATTTTAGGAATATGTTTAATTGGATTTCTAGTGTGAACAACCATGACCAGCTATCAACTGCTTGGGTTCTTTCAAGAGAGACAACTCTGTTAATTGTTTTTCAAATCAGTAGGTGTACATTCAGAACAAGTGTGTACATATATGTCTTTAGTTTGTTTATGGTCCTGAGGCATGTTAAATAGCATGTATGAACAGAAAATATTTTAAGTTGTGTATTCTAATAAGACTAGATTAAGACATTAGACATCCAGATTAAGACTGCAATACAGTCACCAAATATTTCCACTTTGCATGGAATGAGGGCAGAGTGTTATTCGTTTTAGCAATAATTTCTTCCACATTAAGGACAGCCCTGTGAATTTTTCTAAAACCCTCTATTGATAACATATTTTGTTAGATGCTAGTGATATGGATGTATTTTTTGGCTAATTATATTATGAGTGAAGTCAATAGACCATAGGGGCTATTGCAAAAAAGAAAATCAGAATCTGTAATATCAAAACCCTTTTCTTCATCCCCCCCCCCCAATATTTTTAGACCAAACTTGATAGATATAATAATCTCAACCAATAGTTGTGCCTTTTGCTATTTACAGAGTTTTGGCATTTTTATTTTTTTTTTGTTTCTCTATGGAACATTTTGGTGTTAATCTAATATTGGAGTGGGTTTCGTTTCTGGAGCAGGACTCAAAAACCATTCAATATTTTTCTGCAAAACTTGGTAGATATATCAATCAGAACCTAAAGTGGTGCCTTTTGCTATTTACAGGTTTGTGTGATTTGTCATTTTCTGGGTTTCCATGGAAACATTGCAGACTCAGTCTCAAAATGGTGGGATGCTTTTCGTTTCCGGAGCAGAACTCAAAAACTGTGCAATATTTCTCTGCAAAACTTGATAGGTATATCAGTCAGAACCTGAAATGGTGGGTTTTGCTGTTTACAGGTTATTGTGATTTTTTATTTTCTCCATTTCCATGGAAATGTTCTGGACTTAGTTTCAAAATGGAGGAGGGGGCTTTGTTTCCAGAGCACAACTCAAAAACCATTTCATATCTTTCAACAGATCTTGGCAGATATATGAGACAGATCTTGAAATGGTGACTTTTGCTGATTACAGATATATGGCATTTATATTTTTCATGAATTCCATGGAAACAATTCAAACTTAGTCTTAAAAAAACATCAAGTAACTGTGAGATGATTTGTCTTTTCAAACATGTAGGGGCCAGATATGTCATCTTCTGATGACTCTTGTTTATTAGTTTGTGAAGAGTTGTCTCCTTCGTTTACTTGCTTGGAGACATCATTTTCAGTAATCCTCAGTATGGATGATTTTGAGAAGAGGAAGTTGATTTTTTGAGTATTATAACAAAGACATCAGATCAGCTAAAGTGATTTCAAGTACAACAGGCATCCCTTTGTCCACTGTTTATTGTGTTTTGAAAAATATTGCACATGGATATTGCATTGAACATCAGGGAGGCACAGGTAGGCCCAGAAAATTGACTGTTTGTGACAGGAGGCGGCTTGGTATTTTTGTTTCTAAAATACAAACGAAGAAGTTTAGAAAAATTTAGAAAACTTGATAGAGGAACTGTGGCTGTGTGTAAGGAGACAATCAGAACTGAGCTGCATGCAATGGGTTGGCAGAAAAGTTCAGAAATTCCATCACCGATCATGAAACCTGAACAAAAGGATCGGAGATTGAACTGGTGCTTACAGAATAGAAATTTTAATTGGTACAATGTGATTTTGTCAGATGAAAGTTCTGTGTTGCTGTTTGCTAATACACTGAAATTCTGGACTAAACAAACTGAAAAAAACTTTGTATCAGCGTCCAAAGTACAGTCTGAAATTTAACAATTGGGGTGGCATATCTGTGTAAGGGGCAACACTCCTTTGTGAAATTGAAGGGAATATGAACAGTGAGTGGCACACAGATTTTCTTGAGGGGCATTAGTCTATCTGCTCATGTGTTCTATAGAAATTTTTGGATTTTGCAGCAGGGAACAACCCAAAACATCGTTCAAAGCATTCACAGGTCTGATTTCTGACCCAAAATATGACATTATTAGATTGACCAAGCTATAGCTCTGACCTAAATCAAGTAGAAAATGTTTCGGGACTTATGAAGGAAAGTGTCAATAAGAAAATTTGACATATTTGCTGAAATGGAAGAAGAAGTGGTCCGATATTGGGACAGCATGGACCATGACTTTCAAGCTTCTTTGATCAGTAGTATGCCCCGCCGCATTGAAACCTGCATTGCTGCCCATGGTGACTCGACAAAATACCGACTGTTCACCTGTCTTTGAATCTGGAGTTATGTTTTGCAAATTTTCACATGTAATACATAAGTAATAAGTAAAACAAATAAATTTACAATCTTTAAATTTTCAATAATTTCTGGTCATACTATAGATTGTGGAGAGCTTGTTGCAGGAGAAGATATTTTACTGGTAACTTTACTGTGATCTTCACAGTATTTACATGATGTTACATTGCCAAGGTTGAAATTGAGGATTGTTTCGTTTGCATTGACATGTTATAAATATTAGAAATTTCATTATCATAAACATGTAATGAACCCTTTCAGGCATCAAAAGAAGAACACTGAAGACAGATAAGGAATTAGGTGGTGAGTATGCAGCAGTCATGGAGGATTTAAGTCAGGGTTCAGACGGGTTTTAAAATGGTCAAAATTGGGACATTTTACCTCGCAAAGGCCCTTAATTCAAATTAGCTTTTAAAAGTCCCTAATTGTCAGTGATTTGCCTCTAAAGGCCCTACATTCATGGTAGCCTTGCAAAGACCTAAACTGCCAGTGATTTCCTGGAAAAGGACCTCTATTTAGCATCACTTATGACTTTACAGGAAACTAATACATAATGATAATACCTTGCAAATACTGTAGGTGTTAATTAATCTCAATCGTGAAACATAAATTGACAAGTGCAGCGAAGAAACTAAGCGATGGTCGTCCATCCCACATTTGACCAGTCTTGTGTGTATTCAACTATTAGTTATGTGTGTGTCTATGGTTCTTTGATATTGTTGATAGGGCCTTGAAAAGCTCATAAAGTGGTTGTAAATTTGACAGCTGATTATCCGTATGAACCATTCAAGTGTTGTTACACTGCACACACTGGAGCAGTGATGACTTCGCATAACATCACTGGGACGGGCTGATTTGCATATCATGTGACTGGACTTGTTTCTTGTAGATGTGTTATATGCATGATGAGTTATGGGCGATTGGGTAGTGGGTATAGCATTCACTTGGTCATGCAGAAGACCCTGTTTGGTCAAGAACGCATGTGAAGCCCATTTCCGGTGTATCCCATTGTGATCCCGTCGGAATATTGCTAAAACTTCACTCACTCACTCTAGATGTATTATTGTGTTCTCAGCAGGAGGTGACAGTTCCATCACAGAGGATTCTGGGAAGGGTGCGGCTGAAGCTGAAGTGGATCCAAAAGCAGGTGGGTGTCATGATATGTGGTCAGTATATGCCCATTTTTGGTGTCCCCTCCCCCACCATTGATAAACTCATTCACTAACCCAATGTCTAAATGACTAAACTTACTCGCTCACTCATAACTTTGCTGTCTCTTCAAGAGATAATACAGTAGTAACAACACAGTATGTTTTGTTATATCAGGAACTCATTTTACAAGATATGTTTTCCTACCACTGAGAGATATATTTCTTTACAATTAATAATAGGTCAAGACCCGTGAAGGTCAGGTGTAGAATAGGCCTTCAGCAACCCATGCTTGCCATAGAAGTTGTCTCTGCTTGTCGTAAAAGGCGTTTAACGGGATCGGGTGGTCAGGCTCGCTGACTTGGTTGACACATGTCATCGGTTGCCAGTTGCACAGATCGGTGCTCGTGCTGTTGATCACTGGATTGTCTGGTCCAGACTCGATTATTTACAGACCGCCGCCATATAGCTGGAATATTGCTGAGTGTGGCGTACAACTAAACTCACTCTACATATAGTATGCCCAGAAATTATTGATCATTTTAGGAGTATGTTTAATTGGATTTCTCACTCACTTACTTATTAATAAGTCAAATAAGGTATATTTGGGATTACACTTTCTCAGTAAAGTAGAGATTCTAGCATGTTTGTTGGGTTGAGTCCCATCCCACCTAATCACCAGCACACATGGTAAGCAGTCTTACCAGCTTACCCACCACGGTTTTGTTGGGTTTGTCCACTTTGTGTGTTGGCTATTATATAACGTACTCTGATGGTCTGGGTTTGAATTCTCTAGGGGACTCTACCTCACAAGAGTATAAAATGTGTACTTTACTGGCAAAATGTATTTCCAAATTTAAGATATGTTACATTTGACCACTTTCTAAGTGGCGTAGCCTAAGCATATTCATAATTATAGGTCACTGGTGTATCCAAGTAGTTACAGCATGTGCTTGTCATATCGATGGCCAGGATTCAGTTCCCCACATGACTGTCATGAGTACAATGTATGAAGCCCATTTCTGGTTTCCTCTGCCGTGATATTGCACAAGTATTGCTAAAAGCAGCAAAAACCATTCTCACTCACTCATGCACTCATAATTTGTAATATGGCTAGTCTTGATCTTTTTTTTGACAGAGAGCTCCTTTGACATCCTGGACAAATACAGAAAGAAAGCTCCCCAAGACCAGCAGGCTGAGGACCAATCGGAGCTGACTGACTCTGCATACCAGAGTCAGATGAAGAGCAAGGATGAGGAAGAAGGTCCGCCATTCTATGACCCCAGCAACTTGGAAGGCTGTTTCGCGTTCATGGATGCAAAGCGGAAGCTGAGAATGGTGTTGAGTGCTGGGGACTTCCTGGGGAGCACATCTCTCCACCAGTTGATGACCAGCCAGCCACACAGTCCTCGAGAGTTTGACACTGGGCCCAAGAAGGACAATGACCTGATCAGTCTTCTCCGGGCTCAGCTCGCTGAAGCCATTAATCTACAGAATAAGGATGTCATAGCACAGCTTCATGAAGTTATACGATGTATACGGCAGTTTGACAATGATGGGTGTGTATATTCTAGATTTGTACATATCATATGAAGATAAAGATTTCCCCTGCCTCACCTGCAACCTATAAAAATTTGGATTGAGTCATTTTATAATACACTGACTGATTGACTGTTACTTTGTTCATTATGTGAATGGTTCAGAACAAAAAGATAATGCAATAATTGAAATGTTTCTTGGTATGCAACGGACCTTCTAGTGACCAACCTATTTCTATATTGTAGTTGTAAGAAGCTGGTGAAGGCATTGCGGGAGGAGTACCGCAGCCGTTCAGCCTACATCTCCTACCTGATCCGTTGCCGCCAAGGTCTCCTTATGTCCCACTCCTACTTGCAGAGACTCCTCAACAGGATACAGAGGTGAGGCCTGTGTACCAGGGTGTACATTCTTGTACCAGAGTGCACCATGGTGCATCAGGGTGTATCATGGGCTTTGATGAACATGACACTGTATCATAGTGTATCTCACAGGTGTGTTCCAAAGGCTACTGTACTGTTAAGTGGTGTATTATGGTTGACCTCAGTGTTCATGGATGTATTATCTTACCTCACATATACGGTGTTCCCAGATATTATTGAGAAAATCTTTGTTTTTTTTCTAATGATGCTAAGATTGGAAAAAGGGCTTTCACTATGCACGAAGCATACTAAACAAGGGAGACAACTCTTGAAGGCTTAGAAGGCAGCTCATTACGTCAAGAGTTATCTCCCTTGTCTGAGCAGACGGCTTCCTGTGTTGACATGGCAGAATTTACAGCAAGAGAGAAAAGAAAGCTCATTCTAGATGATTTTGAAAGGGGTGAGGCTGATGCTAAAGTGTTAGCTTGTAGACATGGTATTCCTCTGTCTACAGTATACAGAACTTTGAAGAATATTCAAACAGGAACCGGGATAGAGCACAAAACAGGGGCAGGTCGGCCTAGGAAATTCAGTGGTGTGGATCGCCGAAGACTTGGGCAGATTGTGAGTAGGGGCAAATTGAAAAGTGTTGAGAACATCAGAAATGAAATGATTAGCAGAGGAAGTCCTCAGGTATGCAATGAAACATTTAGGCAGGAATTACAGAGACTTAATTGGGTGAAAAAACGTGGAATTCCCTCGCCGTTGATGAAAGATGCACAAAAGGAAAAACGTTTAAACTGGTGTCTGGCTCATGAAAATCAAGATTGGGATCATGTTTTCTTTTCGGATGAAAGTTCTGTTTGGCTTTTCCCTAATTGTGTGAAAATTTGGACCAAAGATACTGTCAAACCTATCTACCAGCGACCAAAACGTAGCCCGAAGTTTCACATGTGGGGTGGCATATCGGCTCGCGGAGTGACGCCATTTTGTGTTTTCACGGGAAACTTGACAAAAGAAAGATACGTTGACATTCTAAATGGTCACCTTCTTCCGACAGCACAAACATTGTATGAAGATGATTGGATTTTCCAGCATGATAATGACCCAAAACACACTGCGCGCTACACAAAACAGTGGTTGTCGGGCGAAAATGTTCAAGTTTTAGACTGGCCCAGTTACAGCCCAGACCTAAACCCAATTGAGAATGTGTGGGGAGTCATGAAGGACAGAATAAACCAAAAGGGACTGAGAAATATTGAAGATATGAAGGCCGAGGTGGTCCAATATTGGGATACCCTGTCACACGATTACCTACAAACTTTGATGGGTAGTGTGCCTAGGCGTATTCAGGCATGCATTGCTGAGCGAGGAGGTCTAACAAAGTACTAAAACAAGACTGAGACTGTAAAAGGATGATGTTTTAACATGTTTATGTAAGTAAAACGCCAGAAGTTAATAAACGTAATGAGTTACATGACATAACATGATTCTCAATAATTTCTGGGAATACTATAAATGTCGTTTTCTGACTGGCTGAGCACTCTTCTATTATTTTGAATGTACCCTGCTTACAAGTGAGTTACATTTCAGTGTGCCCTGCTGGGAATGCCAAACCCATTTGGTACGTCATGGAAGTAATTCTTTATCTTGAATGACATTGAATCGCTGATATTTTGCGAATGCTAGTGGATGGAAGGGAGATAACTCTAAATCTGTTTTTCTTGCCAGCAAAATCTACCAATTGCTACATTCCAATACCTTTGCTTCAGTTCAAAATTAACAGTGATGTGTTTGGTAAGGTGTCTTCCACTTGTCCCTCGGGGCCCATGCTTTGATGCACCCTCTATGTAACATCGAAGGTACATCAGCCCATGCCCAAATCAGGACCAGTGAACAACTTACAATGTATCGTCTGAAAACATTTCCTGGTGAGTAGGGCATCAGAAAGTGTGAGTTTAGCATCTGCAAGGATAACTATAGCAACTGACTGTGTAACAACTGACAGCTGGCTGTGTTTAGTTGCAACTGAGAGTGTTGTGTAAATTTCAGGGACAAGGAGATCTGCAACAAACACATGGTTAATGTGTGCGTGCGGCTCTTCATAGAAAGGAGGGAAAAGAATGTCCTCTACTTCATCTCAGATTTCCAAAAGCTCACTGTGGCGGATGAGAAGGTAGAGTCATTGCTGATTAGAGATACCTTAGACATACCTTAACCCAGCAGGAATATCTTATGCATGCCTTAACTGAGCAGGAGTACCACAGAGATACCTTAAACCCAGCAGGTCCATCAGTGAGTATTCCAGCAGGAATACGACAGGGATGCCTACGGCATACCTGAACTCAGTAGGGACTCCTGAGGGATATCTTAACCCTGCAGGAGTACTTTAGGGATGCCTCACCCCAGCAGAGGTACTAAGTAGGGGTATCCTTCAATTTGTCAGACATCCCAATAGTCTGACAGGTTAATTCAACAAAACAATTGCTTGAGGACGCAGCTAATCTCCTACTGGTAAGTGTTAGCAGGAGTTCCTAAATTAAAAATGATGTTTGTCTAGTAACTGAATATGTGAGATTTGTGTGGCTACTAAGTATATGTTTGACTGGAAACTAAGTAAATAATATTAGTTTGATATTTTCCATCAGTCATTTTATCTCACACTATGACTCTCTTTCAGACTGACTTGGTGGACAGGTTCTTACAGGTTCTCTACCGGGAGATGGAACAGGATTCAATATGGAAAGGTGAGTACCCTGTCACACTGTTATAACGTCTGATCCAGTGGTCAATATGCATTCCCAGTAATTCATGCAGGTCTCCATTGGGGTCTGAGGGCATCATGGATCCCCAGTACTCTGTGCTGGCTTCCAATGGGGCCAGAGGGCATCATGGATCCCCAGTACTCTGTGCTGGCTTCCAATGGGGCCTGAGGGCATCATGGATCCCCAGTACTCTGTGCTGGCTTCCAATGGGGCCTGAGGGCATCATGGACTCCCAGTACACCATGCTGGTCTCCAATGGGGTCTAAGGGCATTATGGATCTACAGTACGCTATGGTGATCTTGGAGTTTAATAGATCAGTAGAACACAATCTGTTTCCCATGTTCATGTTAGAACATGGTGACCCGTGAAGGTCCCGGGGTAGAATAAGCCTTCAGCAACCCATGCTTGCCATAAAAGGCGACTATGCTTGTTGTAAGAATCGACTAACAGGATCGGGTGGTCAGGCTCGCTGACTTGGTTGACACATGTCATCGGTTCCCAATTGCACAAATCAATGCTCATGTTGTTGATCACTGAATTTTCTGGTCCAGACTTGATTATTTACAGACCGCCTCCATACACACTCACTCACTGTTAGAACATGATAGATCACTGATCATAATCTTTCTATGTGTTTTTGTTGTCATGACTTGAGGTGAGGGTGCATTTTCCCATTTAGCAACCTGCTCTAGTGCATGCTAAAAATAGCTGTTGTAGGTCACCTTTAGTAAAGCAAAAGTGAAACAATATCATTTATCATTTATCACCCCATGATAATGAATATGCACTTTCTATTTGTTATGAAAATTGCATATGAAATACGTAGGTTACTTTTTAAGACTGGTGACATTATTTTGTCCGTGCAGCCAAACCTACCAGCCAAGTTGCACTCGGTGCAGAAACTGAAAGAGAACCCAAATTGAGGTATTACAGTGCAGCTTGTCTTTGCAGAATTGTTTCCCAGGACTAATATGCATGTTTTGTGTGCAGCTGCCACAGAGAACCAGCTGACTGACGCCCGACTGGCTGTGGAACGCCTGCTGATGAGTCGAGTGTACAGTCATGCCATGTTTCCAAATGGAGACGGAGACTTCATGAGGGACCAGTAAGTCAAACAGTCTCTTTCCAACCTTGACATTGTTAAACCTCTGTTCACATTCACCAAATTGTCTTTTTGATGAAGTCTCATGAATTTGGTTTGGTTGTTGCAATGATAGTATTTGAATCTGGACCCAACAATCCAATGATCAACAGCAATCTACACAACTGGGATACAATGACATATGTCACTTGCTTTTGTATTATCAGTCCTGTAGAAAACATTGTTTCAAACATATATATATTTTAAGATTTCTGTTCTTATATATGTGTTTTTGTACTCACTTGTGATGATGTTTTCAAGTCCTATTTTTGTGCATCATTGCGGCCATTTAGCTGTGGTCGAATTGTTGAAATCACCACATGTTCTAGGTAGACCTGAAATTACCAAACAAAGAAACCGTTCATAGGACACAAACAGCTTATTTTGTTGTGACTGCATTATTCTCAAATTGTCTAATCTGGCACACTCTCAAAACTGCAATGATGTTTTGGTCCTGCAATTTTACAATGATATTATGATCATTAAAACATTGTCTAATCCAGAGCCATTCTATGCCGTATTCCAACATGATTTTCCGATCCAAACGAGCAATTTTATGCGTAATAAATGTTTAAATCGGCATGGGTGTGAGCAGTTCAGTCAAGAATCCATAATCCAACACACTAATTAATCCTCTTGGCACGCTGGATAATGTGAAGTGATTGAGCAGACAATCAAATGCTGTTGAGTTGGTATAGGTATAAGCGGTCCAGTCATGGTCCCTATGACCAATACACCCCTCTCGGCATGCTAGATGATCAGGAAGTGGTGATAGCATGCTGAATCAAACGCTCGTCGGATTACCACGGTCATGCTTCTAAGGCTTTTTTAATGTTTCCAAGTGAGTAAACTGTGTCAGAGAGAAAATTTAATTGGCTTTGGTTTTATTGACTCATCAGTCACTTTGGCTAGGCCAGCTAAGCAGGCACATTTGCTGTTAACACTTGATAAAAAAAAATCAGCCTATCAGTGACAAGTGTTAATGATAGACATGTTGGAAATTATTCGTCATTGTCTGCTCCGGCATCCTGACCAAAGCGCCATTTTATTTTGGTCTCACAGGGTGCCAGTTTAGACAGGTTTCACCATATGTAAATATTTAGAGTTACTATATTCTTACCTCTAACATAGCACACTGAAAACAGGAACTGTTTTCACGGAATGATTTCATGTTTTTTATTCAAAAAGTTCATGAATTGTAGAGTGAACCCAATCCAGATTATTTCTTCAACTGAACAATGATTTCAGTTAGTTTGTTCGATTTTCAACTTGGATTTTGTTAACTCTGTGTCTTCCATTCATGAAATTCTCTGTGTGTTTCAGACTTTTCCATCAGCACCTGAAGAAGCTATCAGCGCTGATCACTCCAACACACAAGGACCTGTGTATACCCCGCATGTACCACTTTGAGTGTCCATGGCCTGCCGCTCAGCGAGAGATCTACATGATTAATGCATACAAGGTGGGTTCTACTGGGATGGAGACAACTCTATTCAGCTGAGATTCACACCGTAGAAAATGGTTACAGCGAACAGGCTGCAAATAGCTGCAAAATTCTTGATGCAATATTTACTCACTCCCACCTGATTGAGATGGATAGATTTAGGTAAACTCATTGTGGCTGTTTTTGAGTCCGGGAAACCATGGCAATTAGCCTGCTGACAGGTGCCAGTTTTATTGATTCTGAAATTCAGGACATTAGGAACATATAGATACTTAGAGCTTCCAAAGATACTAGGTCTCAAAGCATGGCTTTGATTTTTGTCTGTGTCATAATTTGTAGTTAAAATTGTTTTTTTGAAATGTGTGTGTGCTCTTAGAGGAACATTTAATATGAGCATTGATAAATTTATTCTAAAACCAACTTGGTGTGACCTCATCACATGCCTTTTTTATATGTATAGAGCTAAACCCTGGAGGTGACAATATATATCTTAAAACTCGGTGTTGCATGACAAGCCACTATGAGACATTGATCGTAATATCAGCCACTGGGTTCTGTTACCCAAGAGTGAGTGAGTTTAGTGTTACGCCAATTTTAGCAATATTCTAGCAATAACATGGTGGGGGACACTAGTAATGGCCTTCGCACATTGTCCCCTTTGTGGGGAATCGAACCTGGAGGGCAGTGGGATGGCCTTGCGGTTAAACGAAACTTGATTTGATTTGATTTGATTATTTATCATCTGCTATGTCATTATGATATGGCTTAAATTAATTAACCATCAAATCACTTCATAACTTCTGTTAATATTTGTCAGAAAGGAATGTTTGATATTTTTCAGACACCAAAGGACAAGCTTCAGTGTGTGTTGCGATGTTCTACTACCATCATGAACCTTCTTAGCATGGCGAACGAGAAATCCGTGCCTGCAGCCGACGACTTCATCCCAGTCCTTATATTTGTCCTTATCAAGGCTAACCCACCCTGTCTACTGTCAACCATACAGTATGTGAACAGCTTCTACGAGAGTCGACTCGCAGGGGAGGAGCAGTATTGGTGGATGCAGTTCTCATCAGCAGTCGAGTTCATCAAGACCATGGATTACTCCACTTAGATGGTGACCTCATATTCATGGACGGTTGTTTCCAGACCAGAGGATCTCAAAGCATACTTCTTCATCGGATACGAAACTGAAGAATGGAAGCAACACCAAGAGATCGAAGGGCATTATGTGGTGTTGCTGTTGTCTCTGTTGGTTTGGTGAGGATGCTTGGCTGTGGTCCTACGATTTTTAGTTGCTTGGACATGAAGCCTGGTTCCAGTGACCAGGAGAGGAATGATCAGATGGATTTGTAATGCATAAGTTCTTTCAAAGCTGGTTTAATGCTGGTTACACAGATGTCCCTACAGGGTTGATGATGCAAGACACTTTCCACAAGAACAAAGTATTTTTGACAACTTTATATAAATTTTATTGGTGATTATTGATATCATTACATTATATATATCTTTTCCTTGGTAGATGTTCAGTTGCATGGACAGACATTCTGTAGTTATCTCCCTTCATTCTGTTCTTACAACACCAGCTGATCTCAATAAGTGGATGTGTTCAATCCCACATGGCAGCATTATGTTGAAAATGCTAGTAACTCTCTCTTATCTTGTAGTTTTTGCCATAATTTTGCTTCATTATATACAACATATTGAGAATAACCATCTACATTGCATAAAATTAGTATTACATTAGGTACGTACACAAAATATAGTGGCGTCTATTAACTGAATATGGAAACAATATCATGGAACACAAATATCTTCTTATTCCTCTTTTTTTTCAAACATTATTAACTATTATTAATTCTGTCCCTGTTGAAATCTCTACAAAAACACAACAGATTGTTTAATCAGACTTGCATGACTTTATGAAAACAGCTTTAATTCCATTGAGTTTTCTCGCCACTATCCCATTATACATTCAGGTTTCATCTAACTCGGGTGGAGAATCAAGGGAGATAACTTGGAATGTATTGTTTCTTGATTAAAGGGAGACCACTTTAATTAAAGGGGGATTACTCTCAATGTCTTTGCTATGTTCGATGACTGTGATGATAGACTTAGGTTCAGTGTGAAAGTAATGCTTGATTTATTAGCCAGAGGCGACTAAGTTGTTGAGAGTTTCATGAGCATATTGATGTTACTCTGTGTTGAAACAGTGATCATTGTTTAGTCAGAGTAACTTTGTTATATTTTACTTGAACATTCTTCCACTTGTTATCCACTTGTCTAGATTTATGTATGTCCGTGTTGTAAAAAGTCACACTTGTCTATCCACTTAACAAGGAAAACATTGTACATTTGGATAGTAATGATGTCTTACTATGTAAATTTCAATAGGCATAATTTAATTTTAGATAGTTTGCTTTATGCTTATGTGGGCTTTGTGTTTGATTATGATAATGTGATTCATATTGTTTTGCAGGACTTGTTCAAGCATACAGTGTTTGTTGATTTTCATTTTTTTTTTTTTAAAGAAAAATATTCAATGACTCGTTAACAAACAGTTTTCCCCATGGTTAATTAGCTGTCTTATCATTGTTCCTTTTTTAAATATTGGGTGATGTGCTAGCCAAATAGCTAATCCATTATCTCATCTCGCCAAAGACTGATTCCTTATATGTCTACAGTATGTGAAACTGTGATATTGCTAGACTATTACTATGAGCGGCATAAAACTAAACTCACTCACCCTTTTTATATTGGTTGCAGCTGTTAAGTACAGATGTCCATTAAGTCAGTGGTTTGAATTCCAGTTTTGATTTTGATTCTTGGTTCGTTGGGACTTCACCAAGGCACCCAGTGGTATTCCAAGTTATAGAAAGTCCCCTTTCAGAAGGAATCAACAGGTCAGTCTTTGTTGATTGCGAGTCACTTTACCCTGACAACATGGATCTTTGTACATGATATCATTCACACAACTGTCTGGTCCAGACATGATTATTTGCAGGTCATCCTCTTCAAGTGTGAGAGGTGAGTGTTAAACAACAAACAAACCAACAGTTTGTATGATTTCATTTGATACTGATGAATTGCTCACTAACACAAAAAGAAAAAATTGAAACAAAAGCAAATTTTATAGTCACATGAAATTGACAGACCATCTAAAACAACCCATTCCAAATAATACAGTCTTTATGACTTGTTTGAGGGATGTTGGGGCACTTGCTGGTAGAACAGCCAGATAATCAACGAGCGTGTGTAGTGAAATTTCACTTTCACACGTGCAACCCCATCCTCCTTTCTCCCGACCCCCTCCTCATAAATAATGGCACAGAGTGACAATGAAATTTGATTTTGTTGTAGCTATTACATTTTGTGTTAGTGAACAATTCATTTGTCTCAAATGAAATCAAACGGATTAAAATGGTTTTCAGTTTTACTTCTAATGTTATCCTGAGGAAATGAAATGCAAAGATATTTCTGAAATTCTTACCAAAAGCACAATCATAATCCTGATCATTCACTCCTCTTTATTACACCTCTATTCAACATGTGATCTATATGTGATGTATTTTCAGTGAAATATTGGATAAGGAAGGGTTATGAAATCATTACTAATGGTATATTTAGTACTTTTGTTTTTCTTGCTAAGCTTGAACCAGATGAAAATTTACATGCTTCTGTCCCTTAGCTGCGAAATATTCTCCCCAAGAGCTATGTGAACACCAGTACCCATCTGCACCAACCCATTTTGGGTTTGCAAGGGATTAATTTATTATTATTTATATTTTATTGTTGGCCTTATCCCATTAACAGGAGTTTGTGGATCATAGTTTGGTGATTCAGATAAAGATTGCTTTGTATATGAAGCCCGTCTGTAATTAGTTTCTGAAGATGGTATTTAACTGTCATCAATACTCAAACTCCGATTTGGTGTCAAGAACACTTTAGAGTTACATCCCTTGAACAGGACAGGGCTTAATGGAGGGTTTGTCACCTTATGGGATTTCTTGTCAGTCTTGGCATAAATAATTTTAATTTGTGAGGTAATTGGTATTTAGTTAAATGATATCTGAAGTAAAATGTAATAGTTAAAAAATGGAACCTGAATAGATACGCAACACATTTTCTATTTGAAAAGGATGTTCAAAGCTCTATAAATATCATATCCCTGTATTTTATAGATTCCTGTCTAACTTAATCAGAGTATTTTTACATACAGTTGTGATTGTCTAGTCTGTATATTAACATTTAGTCACATTCAGCCATGTTTACCACTTCATAAACATACACAGCAATGCAAAGCAGGTAGTAACAGTGTCGTGATCAATAACTTGTCATTTATTGAATATGGATAATGAAATTAATTTACTTTGCTGTGATTTTATAATGTAAATGTAATGTAATTTATGACTTGTCAGTGGTGGGTAGTGTAAAGGTAGAAGCATTTGCTCATTACTCCGAAGGTCTGGGTTCGATTCCCCACATGGGCACAATGTGTGAAGCCCATTTCTGGTGTCCCTTGGTGTGATATTGCTGGAATATTGCTAAAAGCGTCATAGAACCCAACCCTTTGACCAGGCTTTGTCATCTTGTCCATTGCAATTTGTCAGACAAGCTTTTAACACCTCACAACCTTTGGAAGTAGCTCTCGTCTTAAAAGGATTTGCTAGAAAGTTCTTAGAGATAGTCTTTTATGTGAACAATGTTTCCTTCCTTTAGAATAGAAGAAAGCTTTCATACTCTTTTCACTGGTATGAGAACATGTCAGCAAGGTTTTGAGAGTATGTCTTAAACAGAAATCATAGGAAAGTATCTCAAGGAAAAGAGGTCATAACAAAAAAAAATACAATAAGATAATGAAATATGTTCATGGATAGTGGAATTGAGAGTAACCATGGAAACAGGATTGTTATGACCTACCCAGACCTGAATGGAATGGTCAGATGAAACCAAAGGTATTTCATCATGAATACAGGTGTGGATGTTTTCATTATCTTAATTATTCCAAGTCTGTAACCATGAAATCTTTACGCTGAAAGGGGAAGGTAAATACGCCTTTAAAAATAACAACAAATATTTTGACATTTATGACAATTAATGCTAAGCCAGCAGTGTCTTGCTTAATTTGAACTTTCTTTGATAATTAACACCTAGCATAGTTTTAATTGTTAAGTTAAGAAACTGGGAACTTTTTTTATTGGAAATTTTGTTTTTGTGTCATTGAAATATGTATATATTATGTTCTTGGTGTTTACTCTCTTCACTGTCACTTGCTCTATTGTGCTTGAGTGATTATAAATTCTTAACTGAATCAAATCAAAGTTGCAAAATGAGTACTTAAGATTCGCTGTCTATCAGAATCCCAAGATTAGTCACTTTCTCTGTTGTTACCATGGAAACAAACATTAACTATACTATTAGTATATTTTTGAATTATATGTATTTACACTTGAATAATATGTTTTTTAAGTGCTTAACTATGACCGTTCTTGCAACAGAATCGAATTATTTTACAGTGCTTAATCTTGTACAGGTTAAATAACATCACCTAACTTGGACGTGTTGTTTTTGCTTGTTAAAATCTTGTTGTCTGCGGTATCATTATTAGATTCTTGTCTTTGTGTTTTGATGCAGAATATGTTTGAAGTGTAGTAGTTTTGATATTACACAACCACATATCATGAGCTTCTGTTGCACAGTTTGGGTGTTATTTTTCTGTTAGCTGTCATGTGTAATGTTCAGTATTTAGATGAATAGATTGAGTGAACACAAGACAAAGTAATTATTGAAACAGTATTAATATTCATCATTACTTAATAACGTCAGCTGTAAACAAAAAGGTTGATATTTAAGGACATGTCAGTGCCCAGCCAAATAGTGAGTACGAATGAAATTTAATCCCCAGAGCTGAGTCCCTTGTTCTTGAAAGGAAAGTAGCTGAGTTTTAATCCCATGTTTGCCCTGAAAATGTCTGAAGGTTTAGAGCATCCAACCTGTCTTTGGGTAAACTGTACCTGCATCGCTTTGGGATTTCCACCTTCATCAGCTGATATAATAGAAATACATTTCAGAGCTGCATTTGACCATGTCTCTCTGTCATTCACTCACTCACTCATTCTCTCACTCACTTGGTCCAGTGGGGGTAGTCTAGTGGTAAAAGCGTTGGCACACCAAAGACATGGGTTTGATTCAACACATGGGTACAATGTGTTAAGCCCATTTCTGGTGTCCCTGCCTTCATATTGCTGGAATATGGCTAAAAGTGGCTTAAGACCATGCTAGCACACGCTCACTCACTCACTCACTCACTCACTGTACAATTCAGTTGATTGACATGCTCACATTTTATGTGTGGGGCACATGAATCAGAAAATTGTTCTGAGAATATGGAAATTTGTTGTTGAACTTATATGGACTTAAGATAAATTATTTTCAGATTAAAAGGAACTGATATTGAAATGTTTCTCCATTTTTCACAAATATTTGTAATAGATAATACCAGTACCCCAGTGGCCTAGTGGCCTTTGCTTGCCATGCAGAGTTGCACCATTAGTTTGTTCTGAACATCTGACAATGAGTTGGAATCCATGGTCCTGCCATAAACTATACCCCTCCAATCTGTTCTACCAAGTTCACAAATGTCCCTGAAAAGAACACGATTACAGTCAAACCCCATTGTCAAATTTTGATGTTACAAACTAGCCCCTGAAAGTAAAAACGTGGTCCTTGTAGATTCACAGTAGAACAGTATGTCACTGAATTAGTAATTCTGTTAGAAGCATTTGATCAGACTCAGTATGACAAGGAACTGGAATTTGTGTATGACATTAGTGTCCGTGAAAGGATGACACTAGTATGATATAACAATACAGACAACATTATCAAATTATCAGTGCTCTAACTGTCTTTTTTGAGAGGCATTTTAGAAATTATGAAGATGAAGGAAAATCAGGTTCTGTTACTAGTCAACTTTTTTTAGTGCAGTGAATGCAGCGTTGTTGTGTACATATGAACATGCTTCTCAATATTTGTAATAGGCTGTTACGATCTATTATGAAACATCACTGTCATTGCAGTAAAGAAGTTGGCTTTCCATAGAAACCCGGTTTCCTTGTCTTGATGTCATTTTCATGTTTTCTGCCACTCGCAGGATTGAATACTAAAAGATATTGAATTGTCTGGATTATGGGACTGATGGCTGACAGAAACTTGAAAAGACATGTGGGCAATGTTTTATTTGATCAAAGGCATTATACAGGAAAGGCTTCACAACCAATCTCCAAGTTCCCATCTTCTCACCCACAACCTATACCCCATCCCCATATTTCGCAGATACATATACTGCTAGGGGTCACCTGAGAGGCAGTCACCCATGCACCATGCAGTATGCTTACATGTATTGTTGTCTCAGGAAGCAGGTATTGTTATTACATACAAGATCAACCCTCATGATAGCCTCATGACAAGACTCACTTATGCCTATGGTAGTTATCGCATTACTATTCATGCATTGTCACATATCTGCGAACTTTAACACTGCCACACTGAACATACTCTGTAGGATAGTCAACAGAATTAACAGGAATCTGATATAGAACATAATGGTTTTGAAGGTCCCACTATGGAATGCAAAGTATTTGTCATACACAGCATTAAGCAGTCGTCTCTCTAGGTATGATTAATGTCTAATTATTGTAAGCAATACCATTGATGGTATTGCCAAAAAGCATTAGCCTTTGAAATAAGGGATCATTTACAACCATTGTGGGCTTGTTAGAAGTGGGCATTGTGTTAGCCAAGTGGTTAAAGTGTTCACTCATCAAAGAACAGACCCACGTTCAGTTCCCAACATGTGTACAATGTGTGAAGCCCATTTCAATTGACCCCAGTCATGATTTTGCTGGAATTTTGCTAAAAGCGGCATGAAACCATACCGACTCAGTTATAGGTTGTGGTCTCAATGTTGTTAGTGCCAGGAGCAAAGGAGTGGTCAGTCATGTGGATGAAGCATGGGCTTATGCCAAAATACCTGGGTTCAGTTTCAAACATGAGTACAGTATCTTAGGCCAGTTTCTGCTGTCACTGTGATATTTGTGAAATAGTTCTAAACTAAAAGCAGACACCCTGTTGTTTTAAAATCACATTCATATCTGCTCACTAAGTTATGTGCAGGCATTTATCAGTATTTCCAGCTGTCTTGAGGGTTGATCAGCAAGGCCTTGCTTCCCATCTTGTCCATATTTAAAGGGTTAATATGTTGCAAAAAAATTGTTGTGCAGGACTAATGCTTTATCTACTGATTGTAAATATGATGTTATGATGTTGGTGTCTTAATTATGATTGTGGTTCTATATTAACCCGCTGTGTTGTGCCAGCCCCCTTTGTCAACAAATAGAAGTATAGGTGCCAAATAATACTGTCTAATATATATGTTTATGTGTATAATTATACAATGGAGAAAGGTGGACGCTCCCAAAAATTATATATATATATATATGAATAAATATTAAGTTTCCCTCTGCTCGGTCGTTTCATTGGTTAAGTTTTAAAAAAATCATTCATTCATTCATTCATTCATTCATTCTTTCATTCATTCATTTAGGGCTGTGGGGTAAGCCTAGTGGTTAAAGCGTTTGCCTGTTATTTGACACGGTTTCGATTCCCCTGCATGGGTACAATGTGTGAAGCCCATTTCTGGTGTCCTTTCTTCCCCGCGAATGGTCGTCATTAAGTTTTATGTGCAAAGTTAGTGACATTCCCCACCCCCACCCCTCATGTCATGTGCAAAACCAATGAACACCAGCACCGATACCATCGACCCCACTCTACTTCAAGGTAAAGCCTAAAATAATTTCTGTTAACCGGATGTTAAGAACTGGCATGGTTCATACGTATTGCAAAGATAACATGTATTTACACTAAAGCAGCCGGGTAACTGTTTTCCGTGTCTGGCTAACATCGCTCCATTTACCCCTCCCGGAAAAAATGAAATAAAGCATTACTGAAAACATCCCTTGCATTGTCTGGCGAACAGTTATTATTTTAATTCCGTGTAGACAGCTTCGCTTTGACCACCTTGAGCGTCGGCGTCAGGCACTGTGAAGTAAGATGGTGGAGGAAGATCATCACCTGGTTTTGGATCTTCCTTAACTGGCAGCTTCTTTCTGCGTCTACAAAAAGAAACCTTTTCATCACAAACTATATAAATGTTCAGAAATACATCAACAGTTGCTGAAGACCACTCCTGAAATTCAACTCGGACCTTCACGAGACCGACAACCATTGATTGCTAAAGAGCAATCTAAGTGAGTGAGTGAGTGAGTTTAGTTTTACGCCTCACTTGGCAGTATTTCAGCTGTATGGCAGCGGTATGTAAATAATCAAGTTTGGACCTTACACATCCAGTGGTCAACAGTATGAGCATCGTTATACGCAACTGGGAACAGATGACGTGTGTCAACCAAGTCAACGAGCCTGACCACCTGATTAAATGTTAAGAAATACAACGACGGTTGTCGGGATCTTTTAATTTTCAAACTTTAAGACCCTTTCAGGTGATATCCTTCAAGAACCTTCAAAGTGTATCTGTATTTGTATTAGGCTGGGAATGTGCTTCACGAGTAGATGAAAGAATGACTGGCCGACACGTGCCCATGTGACGTTGAACTGTATCTCTTTTATTATTTGTCGTTTCAAGTCCCAGTCAACAATATTCCAATATATTGTGGTTGTCTGACTCGACCAGACAACCTAGGGATTCGATCTATGCAGTTTGGATACGAACTTAGCGGGCCTAATCGCGCGACCTCATTAATCGCCCCTTACAATGTTGGTGAAAACCAGTTCCAACACAGATCACCAGAGGACAGGCAAGTCGGTATTGCTCAAGACCAATTCAAATCGGATCTTCACAGGACAGACAAGCCGGGATTGCTCAAGACCAATTCCAGCCGGATCTTCACAGGACAGACAAACCTGGGTTGCTGAAGTCCAATTCTAACCCGGGTCTTCCCCTGGATAGATAAGCCTGGGTGGCCGAAGACCAGTTCTAATCATGATCTTCTACTATTACACCGGGTACCCACGTCTTAAAAGTATGTCGACAACACAGAAAGAATGGTTAACTCAAAGATACCTACATGCAGAACATGTATGTCACTAAGGCGACCAGGAGAGCCACAATGACAATCGCACACACTACACCCACGATCATAGCAACGTTGGTCGGGTTGTCAGCTGAAAAATATATTTGACTTATATATAAATTGGTTGTTAAAGACAGTTATCTGTTGCTGGGAAATTGAACCCACTCTTCGGCATGACACGTTAACAACTAGGCCACCCCATCCATCACGTGGGAACACGGTAAAAGATCACACCAGTTGGTCCCCGAACGTGTTCATAACTAATGGGGATGAAAGATGATGAGTGAACGAGTGGGTTTAGTTTTACACCGCACGCAGCAAAATTCCAGTTATTTGGGAGCGGTCGTTGAATTATCGAGTCTTGACCACACTATCTAGTGATCGACACCATCAGTATTGATCTAAGCAACTGGGATACGATGACACGTGTCAACCAAGTCAGCGTGCCTGACCACCCAAACCCGTTAAATGCCTCTTACGTCAACGTGAAGATCCCGGGGTAGAACAGGCCTTCTGCAACCCACGCTTGCCATAAAAGGCGACTATGCTTGTCGTAAGGCGTGAAACGGGATCGGGTGGTCAGGCTTCCTGACTTGGTTGACACATGTCATCGGTTCCCAATTGCGCAGATCGATGCTCATGTTGTTGATCACTGGATTGTCTGGTCCAGACTCAATTATTTACAGACCACCGCCATATAACTTGAATATTGTTGAGTGCGGCGTAAAACTAAACTAAACTCACTCACTCACTCACTCACTCACTCACTCACTCACTCACTCACGGCAAGCATGGGTTGCCGAGGATCGATTCATTAGTTCGTTGTCCATATGTTCCCCCATAGTCAGTTTCTACATTGTACCCATGTAGGGGAGGGAACTCGGGTCTACGGCGTGACGAGCGAACGCAACGTCATCACAACGTCAGTGCCGGGATACGGTGTTATAGTACAGATCCCGGCCACCAAACCCCTAACGGACTTGTACGATGAGTTTATTTAACGCTGCACATAGAGTTATTCCAGCTATGTGGCGGAGATGAGTAAATCATGGAGATTGGTCAAAACAATCCAGTGATTGAAATCATTAGCAGCGATCTACGCAACTGGGATACGTATATTCAGCAATCAAATCAGCGAGCATGACCACCCGATCCCGTTAGTCTTACAAACGTAGGTTGCTGAGATCAGTTCTACATCTGATCTTTGCATACGAACAGCATTAATAAATCAAAATGGATGCTACCTACTCTCATTACCTCAAAAATGCAAGAAAATATTACGAATAATAAAGATAATAATTTGTTATAAACGCGTAATTACTAAATCCTCTATTTTACCACTGATGCAGGCTATAGTTAAAGAAAACTGCTCCTATGACGAAGCGAAAGGGGCCTGTAATGATAGTTATAACTGTCCTTCGTTATTTAGAAGCATTTAATAAAATGCACAAGTTGTCGAGGACCATATAAACGTGTTTGTTATAAACGTCGTGTATTGTGTTTCAATTATTACCTGTTCTGAAAGTATACCCTCCGGTGTACATGGAATAGACATAGTATCCAAGGACAGCAAAGGTAGATTTAGAACGGATGGTTGTTGTATATGGATAGCCTGATGATGTCCCCACTTTGAATCTTGTACCTGGCACATTCTTCCATCTCACTGGAGGGCTGAAGACTGTAGAGATAGTGTCGCGGATCTGATTAACCTCCACATTGTTGTTTTCCTGGTCTGTCAATATCTGCATGGTACCATGGGCTTGAAGTGCTGTTAACTTGGAGTAGAGGCTTATTGGGGGCACTACAACTAACCCGTCAGAATAGTAATTGCGTCTAATAGCACACAATGTGACCATAACAGGTCGTGTGGTGCTGAAGTAGAACGTTTCAGTATTTCCACATTGTCCATGGTACACTCCATCTTCACCCACTGATATGGAAGAACCGTTATTAAACATGATGTTCGTGTCACTGTGGTCAGTAACAACTTGAAGTTGGTATGTTCCATCTTTGTAAAAAGGGTCCTGGATAGCGACAATATACTCGTGTCCATAATGTTTCACAGGAAGTAATTGCTCGAATGTAGTGAAGAGTGATTGGTTCACATGGTATGTTCCACTATAGACAGCTATTGTCTCCGTGGCAGTAATGATTGTTCTGGTCATATCAGATGTACTGTTTAGGGAGACAGTCTGATACCTATCTAAACTGACACGGAGAGTGTCCCCGTTGACGTACGTCTTGCCGTCATAGGCGACGTTGCCGTCCAGTCTAAAGATGACGTCAATATCCGCCTTCTTGTTGTGTGTGGCTATCACCAAGACGGATATGTAGGACTTTGTGTCCTGATAAACATTGTCA
The DNA here is from genome assembly GCF_037392515.1 of Haliotis asinina. Taxonomy (NCBI): domain Eukaryota; kingdom Metazoa; phylum Mollusca; class Gastropoda; order Lepetellida; family Haliotidae; genus Haliotis; species Haliotis asinina. The sequence goes on along the minus strand of NC_090281.1, from coordinate 25,701,098 downwards.
TTAGTGGGGAGACAGGAAGACATGATGTACTTTGTGCCTAGTGCCGACACAGGAAGGGGGGAGAATGATGTGAAAGAATCCACGGCTCCTCTGACGTGAATGGTATCGTCTCTCACATGAACAAGCACTACACTGGTAGTTGTCCTGTTGGGGATAAAATAGTCTGTGTTGTAAGGATTGAAGCGCCGTGACCAGACGCGTCCAGATTGTGGATCCTGCACCCGCCACTGGCCTCCTGTCTCTCCAGCACTGGCGAATATGACGGAGAGGTAGGTGTTGGATGAAGAGTCCGCTATGAATACCACTAAGTAACTTGGACCTAGAAGACAAAATACCATGCATGTATTTCATAACCACTAGTAAATCAAATAAAAAAAAACACATCAAAATCTTCTGTATGTGTCCAAATGTTCAGTCAACACATTGATTACACAAATGACTCGTTTTCTGGTGACTGGGTTCCTTATTGCGCAACTTAGATCAATGACCTGTCCAGAGGTTTGAGACCATCTCATTCATCTGGAAATATATGTATATTAATAATATTATTATTTGATGCACCTAAATGCTTGTACATTGCGACACTGCGCTCCGTCTAATCCTTGCAAACACGTCGTACAGCGTGCTCTGCCGTGCAGCGAGTTTTGACAAAAGGAACTCTGGAAATCAAAACGAGGCTCGGCCGCTAGCGGTCTAAGTAAACTTAGTCTCAGTGTTATTGGTTACCCTCCACCACTGAGACTCAGTAGTGGAGTGTAACAAAAAATACTGAGGCTAAGTTTACAAAACAAAAAACAAAAAAAAAACATGTACAGTTCTATTTCTGAAAATGACGCAAACAGGACACGCCAAAGAAACAATGCTATATTTAGCTGAGCATGATATTTCCTTCACATGCCCTCTGTGAATAGCGTGATCTTGTATTTCATTCTCTTGAAAAACTAGGTATATGTCTATTGTTTATGTTTTATGTTATTATTATTACGCCAGTGTAATGAATTCAACTGCCACATACCTGTATAGTGTTCTGATTCCCCTGCAGACAGATTGTAGCCGCTGTTATAGACAGATCCGTTATAGAAGGACAGAACTGTGAAGGGGAGGTCGCTGGATATGGATGTAGAATAAATTCGTCGTGACTGTGACTGTACCAGTGTGCCAACTTTGTATCTGCTGTCTGCTATGTTACTCCATGTCAGAAGACCGTTGACCTCGTTGTCTTCAATGAGCACAGTCGCTCTCCTGTCAGTTAGTATCTTTAGTGTTGTGTTGAGATCTTCACTAAACAGGCAGACTCCTGTGTGTGTGACATATGAGTGTACAGGTGGGACGGTTGTGAAGGAACTGCTATAACCATCTGCTCGACTGAGAGTCACCAGTACCGGGCTTGTGGTGGTGAAGTGAAGATTCTCTCCACGTTCAAGTGAGCGGTTATAGAAACTCCGCTCTTCAGTGGAGAATGTGGTTCCAGAACTGAAAGTGATCTGCACGTGGCTGTGTTCACTGATGATCTGCAACTCCAGTTTGGTGTCATCTACAGCAACAACATACTCCCGTCCGTAGTGCTTGACCGGCAGTAGCTGGTCATACACAGTGTAGTTGGAGGTATACTCCATACCACTATAGACGGCTACACTGTGTTCACTGTTAATGACCGTCCCATTCAGGTCATATGGAGTGGATATCCTCAACGTTTGATATGGATTGAGTTTAACAGATAATACATCACCGCCAGTGTAATGGTAATTGGCAAAGCTGATATTTCCGCTGTTCATTCGAAAGAATATATCAACAGTTGTACTCATGTTGTGTGTAGCTATCAGTAACAAGGACTGATAATCACTGTCAGGGGCGAGACTAGAAGGTAAAATGTACTTGGTCCCAAGGGCAGATATTGGAAGGGGAGAGAACACACCGTCAGCATCTACCACAATGTTTATATCTTCGTCACTTCCGCTCACAACGATAGCTGCATTTTCTACACCACTGGCGATTTTCATCTTATCTCTTACAGTATGTGATGCACCATGGAAGGGACCCAATGGATAGACACTTCTGTAGGCGAGATACGGATACTGTATCTCCACCAGGCCCCCAGTTTCTCCTGCCGAGTACCTGATGTGCGAGTCTTCACCCTCATATGCCACAACCACCAAGTAGTCTTCACCTGATAAGTCAATTCAGCAAGGTATTAAATCAACACCTTATAATTAGAAATACAGTCAACTACCCCTGTGTCGAAGTTCGACGTACACTTCGAGGTATCAGAGGTTTATCACAAGCAAAGAATGACGGCTGATGAAATACGCATGAATCAGCTTCGTGACAACAGAAGTACGACACAAGGATGTTTTGCCTTGAACTTACAGACGGGTGTTAACTTCCCAATAAACTTCTCATTCAGAAACGACACATCGCAAGTTGACGTTGAATGTTGTCACTACACAGAAGGGACCCAACTCTATACGATACGGACTCAAGCAGAACTGATTTAATACGATCCATACTTCCATGAAATGCAAACCTTCTCACAAATCTGATGCGTAACTTTACAAATCAGTTAATCAGTTATGTGTGTAGCCGCCAAACATTTTTGCGTCCGCTGACGGTATTGAAACCACGCCCATTCTTACCCTATGTTGCACACCTTGTGAACGTGATCAACCTTTACAGTGGTCATGTGTGAGATAGCTCGTCGTCATGCCTCAGAACATATATATCACAGTTTATTTGTTCCGTGTGAGATGAAACATTGTTCTGTAGGGTGGCGGTGCCAGTTCAATAGTACAGGAAGCTAGTGAAGATCCGGGTTAGCATTGGCCATCAGGTTGATGTTAGAATTGACCGACGGGATTGAGAGGCCAGATTCGCTGACATGGTTGACACATGCATAGATCATCTCGGATCCGGCGCTACAGAAGTACGTCCGGAAACATATGTTTGTGCATCGTGTACCAATTGCGTAGATAGATGGTCATGCTGTTGATCACTGTATGGCGAGGTCCAAGCTCAATTATTAGCAGATCTCCGCCATATAGGTGTAATGTAAATTGGGGGCAAGTCCTGGAGATGGTTCTAAGAATTTGTTTTAAACGGTTATAATATCAAAGAATTAATTAATCTTTCCACTTCTGTGAGCATATGTTCTCCCGTTTTCAAGATTGCCAAATACGCGTTACGGTCTTGAGTGCTATACAGCATCTGACCAAATTAAAGGGGTTGGGCGGTTAACGGAAATCTGGGTTTAAAGGGTATGCTCCTCATCCCCAGTCCGGGTTCGATTCCCAGTTAAAGTAAGACCCATTTCTGGTGTGGCAGCAGTGATACTGAGCTACTGTTAAAATGGACGAAGAAAACGCACTTCCTCACTTTAATTTTAAAAAGTGGAGCGGATACACTATAGCCAAAGACACGTCATCAATACCCTACTGAGGCGATTTATGTTTTAAAAGACTTATTGAACATATTGGAAGCATAGCTGAGCCAATGTTATGTATACTGAAAGTGCATGGACGTGAGGACTGTTTGCACTTGCATCAGTGGTTACACCCCTTTGTGCGGACAAGATACCAACGTGAATCTACCGTGTTTGGGGGATTGACCTAGTTACCAATGTCTAAGACGGGCGAACGTAGGCGTGGCTAAAATCGCAAAGAACCAATCCAATTGCAAGGCAGCTCAAAATCGTGGTGTACATAACTATACAAAACACCACGTTTGAGATCAATGGGACCACAGCCGGGGTAATAGTGAACTTATAACTTCTTTCAATCATGTGTATGAAATACACAGGTACACTCGCCTATTTATGCGCGTATTCATTCTCTTGCAAAGTCTTTAAAGGAGAATACCAACGTAAAACTATTTTTTGATATGTGGAAAAACGCATCCTAAAATCACTTTCCGTTATCAAAATTTCGCAAAACGTTTGAATGTAATATCGCAATAAAAACGTGAAAAACGACCTCGGATTCCGCCCATTACGGAAACACCCGACTGTTAATGAGCACAGACGGTATCAGGTTTTCATTAGTACAAAGTTTGTGTTTTTTCTTAATAGATTAACTTTAAACGAATGCAGTGGAAATACATCTTTGTGCTGCTAGGTATATTTCAGGCTGTAAGAATGATTTGAAAGTCGAATAATTCTTACAAAATGTGGATCACAGGCAAACTGTAGCGCAAATGGGGTTGCGCAGCATAAAGAATATGACAAGTCTTCTTACATGCGAGCGAAGCGAACAAAGGTTGGCAACGTACTTTCCTCGCTTCGGTTCGAAAAGTATTTTACATGTCAAAATAAAATATCGCCACCACCAAAGGTACACTCCTATTTCCTCACTTTGTTGTGCTCTCACATTTCCTACCCCATGTTTAGTAATTACTCACGTGAAATATGTTTTATTCAACATTTTACGCTCCACACATGGTATTCAGATCGTTCTTCGCCTCCGTTACCCCTGCCAGCTTCCATTTGAACGGAGTGACGGAACTTGAATAAGCAGGAATTAAAAAGAAAGACCATATTGTCTAATTTTATCGTAAACTGTTGGAGTTTATTTGTCTTATCTGTCGTCGCTACTGTTAGAATTTTCGTCACATTTACTGTACATAATAACACTTCTGGCGTAATGAGTGAATGATGCCGGGGAGGTAACTTTAAGTATTCCATACAGAATAAGCTTAAGACCCTCCTGTTCCTTCACTCCGTTGACACGGAAGCTGGAAGGGGGAATAGAGGCGAAGAACGGTCTCATCTACCACCTGTTGCGCTTAAAATGTTGAATATAAAATATTTCACGTGAATAACTGTTCAACATGGGGTTGGAAATGTGAGAGCACAACCCAGTGAAGCAGTGGGTGTATACCTTTGATGGTAGCAAGATTTTATTTTGACATGAAAAATACTGAAACGAGGAAAGTACGTTGCCAAACTTTGCTCGCTTCGCTCGCATGTAGAGAAGACTAGTCATTTTCTCTATGCTGTACTGCCCATTTGCGCTACAGTTTGCCTGTGTGTGGATGTACAAGGAGAGTCAAAAGTGGCTTTATACATTCGTATTTTTCCTGCATCTTGCTCTATCCAAACATAAAATTACAGTTGTGAAAATTAAGTGACAGATATTCTTAACCCATGTATGTTTACCATTTTCATCGGTGTTTTATAGGAATAAAAAACAATGGCGGGGATGGCTCTGTGATTCCACTCTTAATATGCATAATTTGTAATTGAAACTTTAGGTATATGTTTCTGATGACTTTATCTTTCACCCAGCAAATTATTGCAATCATCTCATATTCTCCTTTAAATTATCTTTAATTGTCATCACATTGGGATCAAATTCGTTAAAATGTGGGCGCATATGAAACGCTGCTCTACATTCCAAGTTATCAAGCTATATGTAATATGTAATATGTAATATGTAATAACATATAATAATTGTTATTCGAAAATGGCGTTTTATCGTCAATTATGCAAGTAGATACACACTAGATTTACCTACCTTCAACGCCCTGCAGCATTGCCAAAAGAAGTGCCAAACAGAAGCCTATGTGAATCAACACCTCCATAACTTCTCCCTGGTTTCTGTCCACACAATTAAGAGGTCAGATGCTCTGAGATGCCTCCACCTGTCTTTAAATGCGATTAACATGAGAAGGGTCCACTGAAGCGAGAAACCGCTAGACTAAGTGCCCAGCCCAGTTATATACATCACGATTTGACATCCGTCTTGTGGCATGGTAACCATTGGTTGTTGTAAGGATATTGCAAATATAATGGTTTAAAATCTATGAAATATTTGTAGCTGAGCTACCGGGATGCTGTATTTCTTCTCTATGAGGAAGAAATCCCTTTACCCTGTAGTTCCTACATTTCCTGCTGTAAACATGGTGAATTGAAAAGAAAGAGAAAGCATGTGATAATATTTGAGAGTAACGTTTTGAATATTATGAGGAAAATCGAGTATCCTTATTCATGACAATATTACAAACCCGCTGTGACTCATCGCATTTCAATTGCGGAGACTGTTGCAATCATAGGGTCTTGTGATCCAGGCCGATAATTCACAAAATACCGCCATAAAGTCCGAATATTTCTGCGTGAGGTGTTAAATAATTCATAGAGTGAATGTGTGAGTTTAGCTTTAGACAGTTTTTCCATAATTTTCAGGACAATATTCTAATTCATGTGTCTTACACTTAAAATGTGAGCATGTCAATAAACGTTTAGGAATATTCCACCAAACCACGGCTGGGGACACCAGGAATCGAAGAAGAGAATCGAACCCGGATCTTAGACGTGGCGCGCGAACTCTTTAACTACTAGACTGCACGACCACCCCCTTAAACAATTAATAAAACATGGATCATGCCAAGGCAACACATAACATGAGTACAGCACTGAACATTTCAGTGTCGACGCCGAGAAGAATTGCACTTACTCTGAAGAAGCAAGACAAGGAAGGAAGAGTTGACAAGCATGGGAAACTTAGGAGTTATCTCCCCTATCTCTAAGCCATCGGAATGGTGTGGCGGTGTGGTAGGCATATCTAACAAGGTAACAGACTCGACCACACTTTTAGACTCGATTTGACATTCGACTATTAGGCATCTGGAAATACTAGACCAGTTACACAAGGGACACCAAGGTATAGTCAAGTGCTGTTAACGGCCAAAACAGTGGATCAGGTGCTCTGGACTCTCAGCTAACTGTGTGTGTTAGTAGAAAACTGCACAGACTGCACCGAGGAAAGAGTAAATCGTCCAGAACATCACTTGCCGTCAAGTCTACCAGATCGCCCTTGACAGAAGATTGTGACGGACCACCATATTCAGTCTATCTGCAAGTCATCGACTACTACTCACGGTATGCCAAGATAGCCAAACTACCTCAACCTATAGTGTAGCTTAGACAGTAGTTGAAGCACCTGGAGGTATTCCAGAAATAATCATCTTTGATAATGGGCCGCAGTTCTCAATTACTCTGAAGAATTTTCAAGGGGATATGGACTCACTCATGTGACGAGTAACCCTACTTTTGCTCAAAGCAACGGAGAGGCAGAATGAGCGGTGAAGACGTCAAGTTTCTGCTGAAGAAGGAAAGGATTCCACACCTAGCCCTATTATCCTACCATACGACGTCCCTACGCAATGGATACAGTCTGTCGGAACTCCTTATGGGAGGTTATCTACGAACAGTAGTTCCTGTTTCTGCACTGAGCTTCTCAACCTGAAGCCACGTGATGTCAGGTGAGGTTGAAAGAGACACCAAATCAAAGCAGACCAGAAATTTCAAGGCACTGGGCAAGAGATCTATGTCATCTCGACCCTGGACAGAGTCTGTTCGAAGATTCCAGGGAATGGTGTGATAGTCGTCGACACCCAAGCAGGTCGCTTTCGAAGAAATCAAAACCAGTTGTCATCCATGAAAGCACCCACAAATCCAGTTTCAACGACGTCACAACGATCTCCTTATGTTACGGTGAAACCACTACCTTCGACGTCAGCTGGTTTAACACTGATTCACTGCCCACTACACTTCGACATGCCACAGAATCAATTCAACCTGTGACTTTCAAATTTGCATGTTCTTTCGTCTTGGGCATAAACAGTGATGTGTACTTTTAAGTGCTTCAGAACGAGTGTTCATCATATGTTGTTAAAAAGTTTAATATTTCGTGTGGAATTTATGTTGCACCAAAGTTAACTGGCACGACTATTAATTACGCTTAATTATCCTCTTTGTGGAAGTTAAATGTCAAGACAGTTCGTAAATATATGCCATTAAATATACATTGAAACTTGTATGGATGCTAATATATATCACCATTGTTTCACTTGTTAGTTGTTGAAGTAACGTTGTGAAAAATGTGTTCTTTAACGAGGAACATCTATTATCCTTATTCTGACAATTTTACAACCCCGTGAAGATCCGGGTTAGAATAACCTAGAATTCAGCAACCTTGAATTGTCGTTAGAAGCGATTAGGAGACTCAGACCCACCGAATTGGTTGACATGTCATCGTATCGTCATTGCGTAGATCGATACACAAGGTGTTGATCACTGAATTGTATGATCCAGACTCGATTATTTATACATGACTCCGCCACAGAGCGGAAAGGTTGTTGGGTGCGGCGGCATTAAACAGGGAACAAATAAACAACAAGTTTACAAATCGTAATCAAATTGTTGGTGTGTGCATGTGGGTGTGGGGTCTGAATAAAAAACGTGGGGGTGGAAAAAAACAAGGTTACAATAACTCACAATTACTATAGATGGTCGATGCATAATACATGTCTCATTTTCATAACACTCTTTTTGTATAGATACAGAGTCAGAGCGTAACTTACAAAGTCGTGCAAAAAGTATTCGGACGTCATTTCCACAGACGTACACGTTATGCCAGGGTAGCATTAATAATTTTCAAAAATGAGATCTTTGTCGAATTTGACAAGCAAATTTGAAATCATCTCTGCTCTACGCACATAATTTCAGTTCAATTTTTTGACCACTATTTAACTAATGACGTCACATTTATCAACTTACGTATGGTTAGACAATGCATACTCCCATATGCCGCCATGTTAAAGGTGTTCACGACACTGTACATATGTTGATAAAATTGTTGCCACTTGATCAATAAGCGACGGAAAATTAAACAGAAATTGTAAAATCTAGGTAAGATGATTCCCCGCAAATATTCAAAATTTTCCTTGGATCTTACGAAAATTAAATTCATGAAAATTATTTATGCTACACTAAATAGATATGTAAGTCCATACAAATTACGTCAAGTGTACAGATACTTTTTGCACGGCTCTGTATATACGCATGAGCATAACTTGGTCTGCATCTTTTTCTCCTGTTAGATGCAATGAACGATAAACATTTGGTATAGTGAGAATGCACTGAGGTTGTCCCGGGAACACACGAGCAGGGTCGTATGTCATAGAATAGTTATTTAGGTCTCAATAGGGCGCACTTATGAAGGTTCCCAAAGTGAGTGAATGAGATCCAAGTTAAGGTCGGCTCAGCGTTGTTCAGTCAAATAGCGATAAGACAAGCTGTTTCCCGCTTTACAAAACGATCTAAGGGCTCTGACGATCGTAACTCCCACACATTCAGATAGACTTACAGCAGTCGTAGCGTCACGATAGCATTCTGAATCGGAGTGAGTGAGTGAGTGAGTTTAGTTTTACGCCGCACTCAACAATATTCCAGCTATATGGCAGCGGTCTGTAAATAATTGTCTGGGCCAGACAATTCAGTGATGAGCAGCATGAGCATCGATCTGCGCAGTTGGGAACCGATGACATGTGTCACCCAAGTCAGCAAACCTGACCACCAGATACCGTTAGTCGCCTCTTACGACAAGCATTGTCGCCTTTTATGGCAAGCATGGGTTGCTGAAGGCCTATTCTACCCCGGGACCTTCACGGGTATTACTAAATCGGAACCGAGGCTTGCACCTAAGAGCTAAACGAATACCATGTCATGTTTTGAAGCAAATTTGTAGTGTAGTGTCACATAATACTATTAACAACTGTTGAATGAATGAGTGAATTTAGTTTTATGCCACTTTTAGCAATATTCCAGCAATATCACGGCGGGAGTCATCTGAAATTATCTTCACACATTTTGCCAATGTGGGGAGTGAAACCCAGGTCTCCAAACAAAGGCTTTAATCACTAGATTACAGTCCCTACAGCTGTTGAATACACGTGTACAAAGGTCTATAGTATCAGGTATGTCAGACTGCAAGGGCACATAATCTACGAAACTTGGCCACCCGATCCACTTTAGCCAACCCCCTTCCATGCATCCTCGAGATAAGAAATAACTGACCACTACGACCAGTTTCAACCCTTGCCGAACTTGCCGGCCTCGGGAATTGGCTTCACACATCGTGCCCATGTGAGGAATCGAACCGGAGCCTCCGCGAACGCTTTAACCCTTAGGTTACCCCACCGCTCTACCTAAAACATGGGCTGGAAGGGAGAAACTCAGCCAAATCGTAATTTTTCAGTCATCCGCAAGAAATGTCTTTCCATTATGCCAAACTGCAAACTTAAATGGTCACGCTTTTAACGTTCTATAGATGTCAATGAAGAAGATATTCACACATCTTAGCTTTCACAGACTCCGTCAGGATCAAAACCTATAGTCAGCTTTCGATAGTAATAATCAACAATCAATGAACAGAAAACCTTTGGATGTCTTAGAAAGAGCTGTTAAAAACGACCAACATGATTCCAAATTCGATAACATTCAGCAACTGCAGGAACTTCTTCAGCAGGATTCAATGACCGGCAATACCAGCTACAACGCAACAGAGGCTTTTCAGTCCATGCCACGATGTCAAGGTTGATGTGAACAGAGGAAGTCACATCCTGTACTCAAGCAGATCGCGTCTGTGACCTTTGTTCCAACAGAACCGCACACAGTAGATTGTCCTGCTGTGTAAACCAGTGTGTATCAGAATTAAGGATCAGATTTATTAATTTGGGTTTGTTTTTGAAACCAATAATAACGATGCAATGTTTGAGTGTTCCTCAACTAACGTTAAGCGTATAACACGCACTGTTCTTGAAGACCAACCGCAGAAAGCGTAGTTTCATACGCAAATGGTACTCCTGACACCTAGCTGTAGCAAGTGTCATTGTATGTTTATTAAAGGTGCACTCAGAAATATTCAGTTTGTACTGTAGCGTTCTCCACCAAGCATGGGGCTACCAGACTTCATTTTGACAGACATCCATCCAGTATGTTCATCGGCAGGGGGAAAATGATGGTCGACTTTTTTTCAGCTGCAACGCTGCTGAGGGACTGCAAGTAACGCAGCTGCAGAGCAGCGGGAGATTTGGCGATGATGGCTGCAGCCTCCTTCAGGGCCCGAGATGCATTGCGCTCTCCTTCAGCAGCAATAATCTGCAACAAGAGGTCAAAAGGTCAACATTGAATAGTCATAATTCTGAAAGAGTTGGTGTAAAGGCCAAAATATTGATTTTCATCTATTTCACTTTGAATGGTTCAACTGATTAACTAAGTAAAGAATTTAGTTAATATTTCCATAATTTCACTGTTTCGAATGCACCATTATACTGCCATATTAATTAGTAGTAATGGTTAAAGGTGTATTTCCATTTCATATTCTTGAATGCTGCATTTCATTTTTGATATGGTGATCCTTTTATGTCAACCTAAATGGGAAGGGAGATAATTTGATATAGGGTTGGCAGAATGACCATGTGGTTTGTGGCAAGCACATGTGGACCCAGACATGACACATGCGAAATCTACAGTAATGGTAAGTCACATATTATTCTCTTACTAGACATGTTCATTGGTGAAATGTGTTTGTAAAAGCATCACCTTAACTTGTCCAAAACATGATAATAATATTTTTCATAATTTAGGTGTTATTGCTGTTTTGGACTTGACTTATTGAAATTGGCTTTGGCTTCACAAATGTCTGGCCTAAAGTTGGTGTTAAAGATGTCCGAAACATTAACCTTGCTATTTATGCAATGTAATTAAGTTACTGGTTTTGCACGCTTTATAATGTAATTAAGTTACAGGTTTTGCACGCTTTATTTATGAAAGTGTTCAACTTTTTGTGCTGTAATCTACACTGTCCTGTGTATATGATATGTTGTTGCTCTGTGACTTTAGGGAAGGAAAATAATAGCCATATACTTAATTACATTCTTTTTGTTTTGTTACAGTCAATCTAATATTGAAACTTAGACTCAATCACAATAAAGAATATTGTTTTATTTTTGTTATCAACAGTTGGTCCTGTGCAACTTGAATGTTCCATTTGTCATAAGGTCATATAATTTTCCACTTTTCACACATACAAATAGAGATAGGTCTCAGATGCATTGTTGGGTGTTGTTGCTGATTATCTGCACATTCAATCATAATCGAGCCGTATGAACGGGACATGATCGAGTCTGGGTCAGCCAAACCATGGACAGATGTCATGACCAACCATCCGTGTATACAATTCAGCCAAGTCACCTAGTCTGAGAAACAAATCAAGTTGTCAGCATAGGCTGATTGGAACACAGTGAATCTGTACCAGACCGGAGAACTATGATCTCTCAATGAGCATAGAGTTTTCAGTGTTTCAAGTTTGTCAAGAACCAATACTGGAGGACCATTTTAGGAACAGCAACCCTAAAAACATAAGCAGATTCATAACAACTGACAAAACCGGAGGTGGGACTTCCATATAAAAATCTGAGCTCAAACACAGCCATCCTCAACACCTCCAGGGTATACGTTCCGATGAATCTCCACTATACCCTGGATGCATCTACGACTCGCCCGATAACTTTATTACCTCCCTTTGCTAGATCCACATCTTGACAGTAGCCTATCAGCAAAGCCGCCTTTATAAACCGAGCTTGCCAGTGTCAACAAAGGTAGCGGTTTTTCTCAAACTTTTTGGGAAATCATACAGTCATATTGAGAGGTCCTAAATTTTGAAAAGAGTATATGCAAGAACTCCTTCTATCTCTTTCGGAGAACGTCTGCGTGGTTTGTGTTGCCAACCTTAATCGGTTAGATAATTGAAAAAGTTAGTTGTGATTGGTTCGCTCAACTCCCAGCGTAGACACCTGATTGGAATAAAAGCAAACCAAGGGAGGTAATACATTTATCCAGCCGCCGATGCATCCAGGGTAGCGCGGAGACTTATCGGAACGTATACCCTGGCGATATCGAGGATGCTCCACAACTTGAGAGGAACAATCATGAAAGAGTCACGTACGTACCTTGGCCCGAGCCTCTCGTGCTGCCTCCGCCTCTGCAGCCATGGCCCTCTGAAGCTGATAAGGCAGTCTCACATCTTTGCTGGAAGGATCATGAGAGTTGGGGTAAGGGGAGACAATTTTATAACATTCCATGTCGGCGTTACTGTGTGCTGTCGACACATTTATTTATGGAAGTTTAGGAGGTATTTCTTCAACAATATGTTAAGGGATCACTCTGAACAACAAACTTCTTCACATCTTTTTCAATTACAATTGAATCACAAACCTCTGGTTTTAGGAAAATTCAAAATTTAATTTCAAGACGAGACAATAACCAGCATAAGATATTGCCTGAAACAGATCAAATTTGGTGCAAAGGGCAGAATATATAAAAACTTGAAACGTTCGAGTCTTTACTGGTTGCTCCGAGTATTTTCTCGTTACTTTAATCATTATGTCGATGCTTCGATCAGTTCCTCGTTGCTTCGAATATTTTATCGTTGCTTCAAATTTCATTCAAAAACTCGAAATTTTAAACATTTCGTCGTTACTTCAAGTTTCTGTCAAAAACTAGAAATGTCGAGTACATGTATATACTCGTTGTTTCGAGTATTTTCTCGTTTCTTCAACTTTCTTCCAAAAACTTTAAGTCACGAGAAAATACTTGCAGCAACATGTAAATGCGCGAAATTTCAGGTTTTTGGAAGAAACATGAAGCAACGAGAAAATAATCGAAATTTTTTTAAAAAAGATTCACCAACGAAAACAAATTCAAAGCAACGAGAATATAATTGAAGTAGCGAAAATATAACTGAGGTAACGAGAGAGGTAAGGAGTAAATACTCGAAAATTCAAGTTCTTGACAGAAGAAAAGAGAAAAAATCGACGAAACGAAATAATATATATTTGAAGCTACGAGAAAATAAATATTCGAGTGAGTGAGTGAGTTTAGTTTTACACTGCACTCAGCAATATTCCAGCTATATGGCGGCTATCAGTAAATAATTGAGTCTGGACCAGACAATCCAGTGATCAACAACATGAGCATCGATCTGCGCAACTGATAACCGATGGCATGTGTCAACCAAGTCAGCGAGTCTGACCACCCGATCCCGTTAGTCGTCTCCTAAAACAGGCATAGTCGCCTTTTATGGCAAGCATAGGGTTGCTGAAGGCCTATTCTACCCCGGGACCCCCACGTGTCATAAATATTCGAAGCAACAAGAATATAATTGAATCAAACGAAAACATAATCACTGTAACGGAAACTGTTCGAAGCAAAAAGTACTTTCGCTGAGAAAAATATTTTATATTTAACCCTTCATGAGTGGCAGCATTTGGCTTTCATATGAAACCAGGTCGTCAATGAAAAACAATTGTATACTGGCGGGTTCTACTTACACCTCCACCCTCTCCACATGGACGCCCCACAGAGCAGTTGCTTCAGCTAGTATACTCTAAAGGGTAAAAAGTACATTGAAAACACTGATATATCATCATAGACAAAAAAATATTGTTGTAACATTTAATTCATTTTAACTTCCAAGGATGTGAATTGAACCCACATTATCAATACCGTGATACGACGTGTTATAACATGTAAACTAATGACGAATAGGAATAGAGTTCATCTATTTTCAGCATTCCACAAACAAGGTCAATTACAGATAAATGTAATAATCTAATTATAAATTGGTAGTGTAGGAAATGGCATTAGTCTTTCCCGAATGTTACACATCTTGGCTCAGTATATTTAAGTCAACTTATGTCTAACCGTGCTAGGCTAAGTGAAGATTTTAGATCCAGTCATCCTCATTGACTGTATGTTTCCTACCGATAACCTAGAGTTTCATCAAAGTGTTACACGTCTAAAAACAGCATCACGTCAGGCTTTCCTCCCATATCAGACTGATGTTGCAACGATATTACTGGAATAATGGTGAAGGTTAAGGTGCGTTTAACAAAACTAACTTACGAACAAGTAATAAATATGGTTTAAGCCGCAGTGAGCAATAGTCACTCTGTACCATGATATACTAAAGGAAACTAATGGTTCCAGTTTTAGAAATGTACTCATTAGTCATTGTTTTATTTCAAAACTAATGAAAGTTCACAAAATTGATGAGCTGCTATCAAAGTAAATTTAATGTGGCAGTCGACAAGGACAGTCATCTGTCCTGACTTAATTCCTTGGAAGCCCAAACAACTAATTTGTGGGCTTTTCAAGGTTGCATTTATCGCTAAATCAAATGGGTTTGCCAAACAATACAAGTCACGTTGCATTATGTATTGTATCTTTGGTCAAGTATTGCAGCACGTCAGTTAAGTAAGATTTTAAAATAAGTTATCACCTGTAATTTACCTGCATGAGATGACTGATAGCTTCCCTTTCTGACAAAAGCTCGCTCAAATCTTTGGTTCCCAGGACATTCCTGAGTGTGGATGCGGCTAACAGTTTGGTGGAGTTGTAAACGTCATGGACATTGGTGACAGACATGATGGCGTTGTGGATACGGTAGTAGATGACGGCGTCGACTGCCACTGTCACTGAGTCACGTGTCAACACCTAGTCAGAAACAGAGTATAGGCAGAACTAAAAGACTCTTAATCACTTCGGCTTCAATGACTTTCACAGCGGTATTCAGAGTGTGGCATTGGACAAGTATCAAATACAGAGTAACTTAGGTTAATAATCTTCATCTGACAATACAGTTTGTGCAAGTTAGTGCCAAGCATTTCTCTATGCTTGTGTTCTCCTGCTTATCATACTCTGCTCACAGACAGCCATACACAGGATGTCCTGGCTCCGTACTCACGTAATGGCACCGACCTCCCCCCGCCCCACGCACATAATCCTTACTCTGTAACACACTAACCACCACGTGTCCTATCTTCTCTGTCCCAGATACACCCACCACTTGAACTATGTCGCCTCTTTCATCCAGAACGGCATTTACTCCCTTACCCCTGTAACACGCAACCTTTCTAGCAGATACACCACCCTAAACACTAAACTCACGGCCACACCAACCGGATGTACCTCCTTTTTACTTTATGACAAAGTCACCATCCCGGCAACACCATCCTCAACCCTAAACCAACCACGCTAACCAAATATACCTCCTTGTTACCTTCTGACAAAACCACAATCCTGGCAAATGACACCATCCTCAACCCTAAACCCACCACCCTAACCACATACACCTTGTTACTTTCTGACAAAACCACCATCCTGGCAGCAACCAAATTCTCAACCCTAAACCCACCATACGTATGAAATTTCCCCCTAGACTCAATGACACTCACCTCCTGGGGCGGCACATCAAAGATAAGGCTCCTCATATCCACCTTGGTGATGGAGTCCAAGCATGGGTTGATGAAGAAAATTCCTGGAATGGAAATAGTTTAAGATAGTGGCCTCAATGAGAGGAAGAAGACAGGTTTGCATCCTTGCAAAGGCTGCGCACATTAACCACTGACCTGTGAATCCCCTTTTGTGTTGTAGCTCATTTGTAGACTAGTGGGCAAAAGAAAGTGAACACGGTTATTAATGATCAATAAATTCACAACAAAACATACAATGTTTTCACGTTATTGTGCATTTAATGAAGCCAGCATTTGGGACAATGCGTCAATAATGTCTATGAGAAACTCATCACAGATGAAGAGTGCGTGTCATGTAATGGACAGAGGGGCAGCAATAGAACAGTTCACAGATACAAAAAGAGTCAGTCACGCATACACACGTATAGACACGCATACACACGCATACCTTAGTAACGAGTGTGATTATCTCTGGCATCAATACACGCCTACATGCGCCGTCACATCGATGTCGTCAGCCGACGAATGACGTCATTTGGAATCCACTTGTTCCTATTCCACCCGTGTCTTGCTGCAGAAGTGTTTTCTGTTGTTGCTGGCGAAGACGTGGTATTTCTACTGGTTGAAGAATGTCTCTCTATTTCTAAGCGTTCAGATGTATTACGACCAATCGTGTACCTTGATTCCCACAAATTGTTGTTGGTGCCCAACTGCCTCATTCCTATGGCCGCTGTTAGCTTTGGCATAATTTCGTAGGTTTTCTGTTAGCTGTGATATGTATGGCCACCGATTCAGTGCTTTTTGACGACAAACATTTTGCAAAATCTCTGAGATGCACGTTTTGCCATTTTTCCAATTCACGTACTTCTACACAACCAACATGTTGCGTTTGGTCACATGATTAGTCAGTGAGGGGGGCTAAACGTTTCGGCCTGATACTACCTTGAACAATTCAAAACAAAGAGTGTTCACTTTCTTTTGCCCGTGGGTTTATATGTCAAACATTTTTCTTTCCATTCACGGCAATGAAGTTTTGAATCTAAATCTGTCGGATTAGCTAGTGATTGATATATATATAAATCCTGGTTTTGCTGACACATCTGAAACACACATCTGTGTGAGCATATTTGCCTGATAGTAGATGTCCTTGAAACACATTTGAACGCTGCAGTCAGCAATATTTCAGCTGTGTGGCGGTGGTTTCTTAATAATTACGCCTAAACCGAGTACTACAGTGACCAACAGCATGAGCGTCGATCTACGCTCTTGGAATGACATATGTCAGCCAATCAGTAAGGTTGATCACCATATCTCATTATTCGCCTCTTGCGAAAAGCATGGGGTCCAGGAGACACATTCTGATCAAGATCTTTAGGAGCTGCCAGTGGGATATGACAATGGGGAAGAAGTAAGTTGATAATTAAACATAGAAAAACATTGTACCTGGTTTCTTGTCTTGTCGGGACCTGAGTCGACCAAGTCGGAATATAACCACCTTCTCGTAATGATTTAACACCTGCACCAAAGATGAAAGATTCTATGAAAAAGTTCCAGAAGGGTGGGAGTGCAAACTTCAAAACATCCCATGATTGGCTACTCTGTAGCAGTGAAGATAGTACATGGTTTTGCCCATGAGTGGTGACAGTCACAGGGTAACTTTAAATTTACTACTTTAACAACATCTGCCTTGTAGTGAATGTCCAACAAAATTTTTACGATATAAAAAGATAAAGAGATTTTCAAACTATATGTTTTGTGGAGTGTCTGTATCCGTACGTTCCTGACAGACTGCTTTAAACTATGGGTTACATTTCATCCTGAACAGATAAGCCGAGTCAGTGATAGGATTGTAGTGGGGCAGCTTGGAACAAGCAACGTGGCCACATCCCATGTATGCATAAGTTCGAATATTAAATATCAACAAAATAGAATAACAAATATGTCATGTCACTGCTCACTTTGAAACATTCAAATAACATCATCTATAAAGCCAAAAAGAAACAAATATTGGGAACAATGCAGCTTGAAGCATAATGCATTGCCGTTCTGTAAAGGGCCTCGGTCAAATACCAGGAGTTGATGATGGTTAGGTCACATTCCATTTTGCACAGCTTAGGGAGATAAACAACAAACTTTCAATATAAGCTCCTACAAGGAATTATTTATACTAAAAAGAATTAGTAAAAAATAAAATTGGTTGACAATGCAACATGTTCCTTTTGTAATGGTATGAATGGTAATATGGAAATATAATGGAATCAAAAGCTCTTGGAATGACCTTCAAAATTCAAAACATACAGGAATTGCAAATGACAAAATCCATTGTTTGGTCTGGTAGTTTAGAAAAGACTCACTATTAAATCACATAATCATCCTCTCTGCTACTAAAAATATATTTTCAAACAAACAAACAAACAAAGAAAAAACAAAATAAAAAAATAGCTCCAAGCATAAAACACTCTTCAAAATATACGTAAAGATTCCATCCAGGGGCCAAATCATCCACAAAATGTTCATTGGACTAGGATAGGTCATTTCGATCTGGCACTGGTCCCACAAAAAGATGTGCTAACTGAAAATGTCCACTAAGTCAGACACCCTTGCAAACACTGATCTTACCTTAGTGCAGAGACAGAGGGAGAATGGAATGGTTGCTAGGATACAGATAATTGAGACCAAGTACAAGATGTAACCGCAGCAACCAATACTGCCCCCATCCTGGGCTGCATGGAAACCTGCTGCGTGGAAACCTGCTGCATGGAAGCCTGCTGTAAAACAACATGTAGTGGTGCAGCAACAGACAAGTATTATGTTACTGTTACATCTTTTGCTGGGTTAAGTCTTGACTATGCTGTAGAAGACAAACGATATCAGTTGTAAGTACATTTGTTTAAATCATTTGTTCTGTCATCTACTTGGTTTACTCAAGTAGTATAGGGAATGGGGAGAAAAACCGGTAGCGGGTACACTTTGCTTAGAAGCTTCTGAGTATAGCTAATTCTGCTACCAGCATATATATTCAACAAGACCCATTCGATAAGACCACTTTTCGGCTGCTCCCAATTACTCCCAATTATAGTGTATTCCCAATTAGAGCTATGCGGGTACATAGACATAGAAATATGCCAGGAACCAAGCTCTCGCGAGAAGCATATACCGAGATCCGATCGGGTCGTTTGTCCATTCGGGAAGCGAAGAGGAAGTATCACATATCGCAAGCTCGATACACACGAATCCGAGGTGGTATAGACAAGCCCACAACTCCCGATATATCCGAAGACTTGGAGGCCCTGCTGCAGAAGTGTCGCCCCATGTTGCTTTCCGACCGAGAGAAACAAATCCTGGAGCAATCGGGACACACCTTCTACGAACACTACCAGATCCCCAAACAGTTTCTCGAACTCTACTTGCTGTGCTTTCGTCCACTAGTAGAAGCCGGCAAAATAGTTGATTTCGTCTACATCTACCCACCCAACCAATTTCAACCCTCGGCGGGCAAACTCCGAATCATTCTCGCTGATAACTGCTATCCGGGCCCCAAGGACAGACACAACCGATGCACCGACTGCCTAGCCACTCTATCGGAACTGCCTGCTCTCTTCGGACCCGACAACTCTACGTGCAAGTGTGGTGCCACCGACCACTGCGTCGACAGCAAGAAATGCATTCTCTGGGAACAGAAAGCGATAGACTACACACCCCAGGAGCGACTTCCACTCGAGGTTCCAGAAGAGATCGAGGTTGGCAGCTGTTGTGTGAATATAGAGAACCTATACGACAACGCCTGCCTTTTCTGGAGCATACAATACGCACTCCTCATCAACAAATTGATGGACTGTTGTACGTGTAAGGAGAAAGAGTCTTGTATCTTATGGCGGTTATCGGAGAAAGCAGAGGTACCACAGGGGCGGGGTAATATTTGGCATACCCCATTACCCGACTATGGTGGACCCAAGCATATGGAAGTAGCACCCCCTCCATGCAGCGAACACAAAAAAGCTGCGAACGTCCCAGAAGGAGTCTACTTATGCAAAAAGTTTGCTGTAGCGGGACACGAAGGGAAGAACCGGCTGTTATTACTACTCGATCCCCCGACTGGGGAAACGATTCCAGTCTATGGCTACAAGATACGAGAAACGATTCGGGCTGCCGGGGGAATAGAACGCCTACGGTTAGTGCGGGAACCGTTTCTATGCAAGCTCGGTAAAATCTGCTACTCACCTATATCAGAAAAGAAAGACGATAGAGAAATCGAATTACTGCTTCCAGACATTGGACGAGAATAGGTCCGGCAGCTCGCCTAGTATTTTGGTAGATGCAGTCGTGGGCTTACAAAGGACGAATACTTATCTAGGCTAGTTTTTCGTATTCCAACTGCTTTTCGTGGTACCCTACTACTTTTTTTCCCTCAAAAAACAACACTCTACTGCATAATGAAGGGATCCCCACGTTTCGTCTTGGGTGTTTCTACCTTCTCGGTCGGTGTGTGCACTGGTTTGCTGTGCTTCCAGGTCTTGTAGACGACCTTCCAGAGAAAAACAGCGGCTAGCGAAAGGTAGGTCCACCTTTGGGCTGTTTCTAGTATCTGCCGCACCTTCTGGATATCCAGATGGGTCTCTTCTTGTTCCTCCTCAACGTTTTCTATTTCCTCTTCCTCATTGTCCTTATCCAGCATCGACAAGATGTCGACCAACAAATTCGTGGTTTGTTCCAAACGAGCCGGCAACGTATTCGTGGTTTGTTCCAAACGAGCCGACATCGCTGCAGTTTGCTTCACACTAGCCTCTAGCCTCCCCAAGCGGTTGTAGAAGTCCTGGATGATGGGCACAGTCGGCTCTGCAGCAGGCAATACGCTCTCGCTAGGGGGTAAGATGGCCGCAGGCAATACGCTGCCGGCAGACGTCTCACTAGCGGGAGCAGGCAATGCGTCTGTGCTGGTCGGAGGTTCTACAGCAGGCTCTTGCCATATGTCGTAGAGTCTTGTGGATCCAATACCGAAGCATTGCTAAGCATTTGCTAAGCATTACTAAGTATTACTAAGCATTGCTAAGCATTTGCTAAGCATTACTAAGCATTATTAGAAGTTTCCTGGGAGAGGATTGGTAATGCTTAGTAATGCTAAGCATTTGCTAAGCATTTGCTAAGCATTACTAAGCATTATTAGAAGTTTCCTGGGAGAGGATTGGTTCCTATATAGACAAGTAGGAAGTATGGTATATATATATATATTCCCAGGAAAAACACCCCATGCCACCAAGAAGAGATTTGTCTTCGGAAAAGGTCCAAGAAATACGCTCCCTTCGAGGGGTGCTCCCAGCAAGCGAGGTCAAAAAGCGCTTCGGTATTGGATCCACAAGACTCTACGACATATGGCAAGAGCCTGCTGTAGAACCTCCGACCAGCACAGACGCATTGCCTGCTCCCGCTAGTGAGACGTCTGCCGGCAGCGTATTGCCTGCGGCCATCTTACCCCCTAGCGAGAGCGTATTGCCTGCTGCAGAGCCGACTGTGCCCATCATCCAGGACTTCTACAACCGCTTGGGGAGGCTAGAGGCTAGTGTGAAGCAAACTGCAGCGATGTCGGCTCGTTTGGAACAAACCACGAATACGTTGCCGGCTCGTTTGGAACAAACCACGAATTTGTTGGTCGACATCTTGTCGATGCTGGATAAGGACAATGAGGAAGAGGAAATAGAAAACGTTGAGGAGGAACAAGAAGAGACCCATCTGGATATCCAGAAGGTGCGGCAGATACTAGAAACAGCCCAAAGGTGGACCTACCTTTCGCTAGCCGCTGTTTTTCTCTGGAAGGTCGTCTACAAGACCTGGAAGCACAGCAAACCAGTGCACACACCGACCGAGAAGGTAGAAACACCCAAGACGAAACGTGGGGATCCCTTCATTATGCAGTAGAGTGTTGTTTTTTGAGGGAAAAAAAGTAGTAGGGTACCACGAAAAGCAGTTGGAATACGAAAAACTAGCCTAGATAAGTATTCGTCCTTTGTAAGCCCACGACTGCATCTACCAAAATACTAGGCGAGCTGCCGGACCTATTCTCGTCCAATGTCTGGAAGCAGTAATTCGATTTCTCTATCGTCTTTCTTTTCTGATATAGGTGAGTAGCAGATTTTACCGAGCTTGCATAGAAACGGTTCCCGCACTAACCGTAGGCGTTCTATTCCCCCGGCAGCCCGAATCGTTTCTCGTATCTTGTAGCCATAGACTGGAATCGTTTCCCCAGTCGGGGGATCGAGTAGTAATAACAGCCGGTTCTTCCCTTCGTGTCCCGCTACAGCAAACTTTTTGCATAAGTAGACTCCTTCTGGGACGTTCGCAGCTTTTTTGTGTTCGCTGCATGGAGGGGGTGCTACTTCCATATGCTTGGGTCCACCATAGTCGGGTAATGGGGTATGCCAAATATTACCCCGCCCCTGTGGTACCTCTGCTTTCTCCGATAACCGCCATAAGATACAAGACTCTTTCTCCTTACACGTACAACAGTCCATCAATTTGTTGATGAGGAGTGCGTATTGTATGCTCCAGAAAAGGCAGGCGTTGTCGTATAGGTTCTCTATATTCACACAACAGCTGCCAACCTCGATCTCTTCTGGAACCTCGAGTGGAAGTCGCTCCTGGGGTGTGTAGTCTATCGCTTTCTGTTCCCAGAGAATGCATTTCTTGCTGTCGACGCAGTGGTCGGTGGCACCACACTTGCACGTAGAGTTGTCGGGTCCGAAGAGAGCAGGCAGTTCCGATAGAGTGGCTAGGCAGTCGGTGCATCGGTTGTGTCTGTCCTTGGGGCCCGGATAGCAGTTATCAGCGAGAATGATTCGGAGTTTGCCCGCCGAGGGTTGAAATTGGTTGGGTGGGTAGATGTAGACGAAATCAACTATTTTGCCGGCTTCTACTAGTGGACGAAAGCACAGCAAGTAGAGTTCGAGAAACTGTTTGGGGATCTGGTAGTGTTCGTAGAAGGTGTGTCCCGATTGCTCCAGGATTTGTTTCTCTCGGTCGGAAAGCAACATGGGGCGACACTTCTGCAGCAGGGCCTCCAAGTCGTCGGATATATCGGGAGTTGTGGGCTTGTCTATACCACCTCGGATTCGTGTGTATCGAGCTTGCGATATGTGATACTTCCTCTTCGCTTCCCGAATGGACAAACGACCCGATCGGATCTCGGTATATGCTTCTCGCGAGAGCTTGGTTCCTGGCATATTTCTATGTCTATGTACCCGCATAGCTCTAATTGGGAATACACTATAATTGGGAGTAATTGGGAGCAGCCGAAAAGTGGTCTTATCGAATGGGTCTTGTTGAATATATATGCTGGTAGCAGAATTAGCTATACTCAGAAGCTTCTAAGCAAAGTGTACCCGCTACCGGTTTTTCTCCCCATTCCCTATACTACTACTCATGACATAGCTGTGAAAAAAATAGCTCTTGAAAGAACAGTAAGCGTCAAATATATTTTACTGAGCCAAAATAGTAAATAAACCAACGTGTACCCGTCAGTGATAAGCGGTCAGGAAGACAGCTTTCTTTGCTTTAATAGCTGGTTTGTTGTGTTCTAGCAGGACAAAGAAATTTGGGTTAAACAAGCTTTCGATGCATCTACAACATGGAGCATTGTCCTTGCGTGTATTTCTTCCTGGTTAGAGAATAGATAGTCCACCTCTGTTACATCTCCAGTGAAAGATATATATTTTACATTCTTGCCCACACTAACATTAGTCATGATAACAGCTCTGGAGCCCGTTTTATCATATAGGCCTCATAGTGCCGTCACGACCATATAGGCTTCATAGTGCCCTCAGGAGGCTTTGTTCTGACCCTTAGTAAAGAACCGTTTCAAGTTCTGAAGGGCTACATTTACATTCATGTGGGAAGAATAGACTTTGTCTCCACCCATCCTTGAGTAGGACAGATCTTTGAGGCTGATCTTCGATCTTGCTTCATGACCCTTCAGCACGTCCCCCACCTCTTACCCCCTCCATACTGCTACAATTTCTTAATGCCCTCACCTATCCATTTACAAGAAACAGATTTGTTCATCTACTCCCAACCTCCTCCATACAGCTAACATTTCTTCATGAACCCCCCAACGAAGTTATTACCTTTAACATTACTTCAAGTCCTACCCCCATACCGCTAATAATTCTTCATGCCAGACCACCCCCTTCCCCATAAATCCAACAGATCTGTCCATCTCCCTCATTTCATCATATCCCCCTCCTCTGTAACATTTCCTCATGTCGCCCACCAACAACATACGTGGAAAACCTAGACTTGCTTGATTTAATGCTACACCTATACCATTAGGGCATTTTCTGGGCAACTATGGTTCTGGGTCTGTTTACACACACTGAATACAAATTTGTGTAAGTAGATCTAATTACCATTTTTATCCGATTTCAAGTTCGGAGGAAGTTGAGTTATGCCCTGATCGGTCATCGGACTTGCTCAGGTCGTTGACAATAATTTGCAATACTCAATACCCACGCCACAAGAAGTGCCACTCTGACTTGTGAATTTAGTGAGCGTCTTCGCAACGCTTCAGTGACCTTGACAAAAGGGACGCGATTTTACCAAGCTCTTCACAGCGTCACCGAACTACAGAGTCGTGTAAAAGTATTCGTACACTTCACGTAGTTTCCACAGGCTTACATGTTAATTTAGTGTAGCAAAATAATTTTCATGAATTCAGTTTTCGTAATATCCAAAGAAAAGTTTCTTCATTTGTGAGGAATCTTAGATCTAGCTACAAGCAGATAATTTGTCTTATTTTCTGTCGCTTCTTTATCGAATGGCAATGTTCAATTTAATCAACATATATTATATGTACTATGCCGTGAAAAACTTTAACATGGCTGCCTATGGGATTGTGCATTGTGGAACCATACGTAAGTTGATAAATATGATGTCATTAGTTAAATATTGGTCGGAAAATTGAACTGTGCGCAGAGCAGAGGTGATTTCAAATTTCAAAGATCAATCCTAAACTCACTTCATGAAAATTAATTATGCTACACTGAAATAACATGTAAGTCTGTGGAAATGACGTCAAGTCTCCGAATATATAGCTTCTGTGTTTGGGAAGTCAAGATGGGAAAGCCACACAAGATGATTTAAAAATGTCAGTATTTCTCAATCTGTGGACCACACAATTTTAATACTATGAAAACACAAGAGACAAGTTATTGTTGAAGAAATGGGTCATGATCTCAGGTGCAATTAACACTAGAGTTTACTGTAAAAGTAAGGTCCCGGGGTAGAATAGGCCTTCAGCAACCCATGCTTGCCATAAAAGGCGACTATGCTTGTTGTAAGAGGCGACTAACGGGATCGGGTGGTCAGACTAGCTGACTTGGTTGACACATGTCATCGTTTCCCCATTGCGCAGATCGATGCTCATGTTATTGATCACTGGATTGTCTGGTCCAGACTCGATTATTTACAGACCGTCGCCATATAGCTGGAATATTGCTAAGTGCGACGTAAAACTAAACTCACTCACTCACTGTAAAAGTATATGTTATCACTCCACTCTCACACACCAAAAATGTCACGAAACAGCATGTGATTCAGTAGCGCGTGTGACCTCCATTGCTTGCGATGCAGGCAGCAGACCGACGTTTCATCGAGTCAACAAGTGTATGAAAGAGGGTTTGAAAAATTTGATTCCATTCCCTGACCAACCTGGCTTCCATATTTGTAAGGTTTTGAGGTTGAACAGCTGTCTGTCTCCGTCTACCAATTTCATCCCACACATGCTCGAGTGGTGCCATATCCGGGGATACAGAGGGCCAGGGCAGTACAGCAATGTTGTTCCCTCTGAGGAAGTCCATAGAGACCCGTACAGTGTGAGGACGAGCGTTGTCCTGCTGGAATGTCTGTAGCAGAGGTTGGGCCTGGAATAGAGGTACAACGTGGTGTTGAAGGACCTGGTCTCTGTAGACTACAACAGTCACACGTAGTCGAAACACGTGTAAACGTTTTCTGTGGTGGTAGCTGAAGCCACACCATACTATGAGACTTCCACCTCCCCAGCGGTCAGCTTCCACAACACAACAGTTGGCGTAACATCAATTACGTCGCCTCCATACACGTAGTTGGCCATCGGCGTGGGACACATCAGGAAACAACACCTGTTGCCATTGTTGATGTCGCCAAGGCTGGTGTTGTCGCGCCCACGAGTTTGGCGGTGACGTTGCGTCAGAATCGGGCCGACGATTTTAGCGGTGACGTTGCGTCATCTGATCCCTGCTGCCCCCAGACGACGACGACGAACAGTGTCTGCAGTTGTCTGTGCATCCTCGTCGGGCCGACCCGTAGATGCGTCCAGGGTATAGTGGAGACTTATCGGAATGTATCTCCTGGAGATATCGAGGATGCTGTCTGTCTTGCTCGTTGCTGTAGGTTACGCAGATGAGTAGCTCGGATGTGACGATCTTGCGCTGGCGTTGTTACCCGCGGACGTCCTGAATGTTGTCAGTCTCGAACATTACCGGTTTGACGATACCTTGCGGATAGTCTTGTGATTGTTGTCACGTGACATCTCAGGTGCCTGTCCACTGCAGAGAAGATCCAGTCTGCAACATTCCAATGGCGATTCCTCGTTGCTGTCCAGTTAAACGTGACATGTTTTCTCAGCGTTGTCACAGTCATTTTTGTGTTCTGTGGGGTTTTTTTTAATGACCTGCGTTATAAAGTTTCAAACTGGAGTGAAATGCACGCATTATTGTGTGAAACACAAAAAATTCATGAAAAAAAAATGCTTCTGTTATGGCATACTTTGTTGTCCTAAAAGGAGTGCATTTGGAACGTATGTTTTGAAAATAGTAACTTGCGTTTCTCTTGCGGTTCAGTATATATATAATTTTCAGTTCTAAATACAAGAAATAGGAACAGAGTCAGATAGTCAAAACACTGAGTAAAGACATTTCATTGGCTACCATGACTGATGACATTATTAAGTTTTCGAAATGTAAAGGAGTTCACAAGAATGGATCTCGCTGGTGTTGGCCGGAAATGTGCCGATCTTGTCGAGGGATGGTGACCCTTGGATGATTGCTCCGAGGAAGGTCATCTATGATCTGTGTATCGATGCTGGAGACAGTAGATCATGGTTATGTTCACGTAGATATGGCAGGCAAGATTTTGGACAGACACCCCAGCTTCCAAACGTCCGATAACCTGGTTCCTTTTAATTTGAGTTAAACCTGGCATTTGTGATAGACCAAATTAATGCCGTCTCGTACCCACCAGTGGTGGTGACAATTCGTGCATGTTCAATTTCACAAGAAGTGTGTACGTGATACCCACATATTCATTGATATGGTGTGTTTTGGTGATTCCTTCTGTTGATGTGTTTTTACCCTGGCCTTCCAAATTATGTATAACGTCACATTTTAGTAAAAAAAGATGCTTGCGTTGAACTTGTTAGATGTTTTAAAGATTAATGGAAGAGGTAGAAAAGGACACCCCCACTTGGGAACTTGGGAGCAGAGAGACGCCACGGTTCAGTGGTTACAGCTATACGGCCTTCTGTGCTCTCTGCTCAGTATATTAAGGATGGTGATGTAGATGAAGGTTACGCAAGAAAAGTAGGTGATGTGGGTATACTACGTCAACAGGCAGCTGTGCAGTCGGCCAGATAGTTATTACAAGACACTATTATGGATGACAACTTCTTTAATTCTTTGAACACGACGTTTCAAGGCTAATTCTTGCCCCTTCCACCTGACGAAGGGGCAAGAATTAGCCTTGAAACGTCGTGTACCTGACGAAGGGGCAAGAATTAGCCTTGAAACGTCGTGTTCAAAGAATTAAAGAAGTTGTCATCCATAATAGTGTCTTGTATTACCTCACCAACTTCTAAATGCCTTTGAAGAATTTAACCAGATAGTTTGTTGTTTTAACCTGTCTGACAATTGTTATGTCTGACCAGGGAGACAATAACAAGCTGATGTTAACACATGTGATCTAACCATAGTTTTGCGTTCTTTAACATGTTTTGGAAGGGATGGCCGTGGTGTATCATTTATTCTTTCATTCATTCACATATGTAACTCTTTCTTTTATTGTTCCTTTCTCATTCATTCACATATGCACTTCTTTTATAATTTCTTTCATTCATTCACATATACTTCTTGCTCTTCATTCATTCGTTCATTCTTTCATTGTAAGATTACAGTATACTGGCTGAAGTACTGTTAAACACAGCCGAAGTTGCGATGGAAGCGAACCAGGCCACTGTGTGCATTGGAGCATGACGAGGCGCATACTAATTATTACAAATGGTACAGAAAACAAGCGAATGACCTGTCCCTGTTGTAGATTATTTCTGGTCTGACAAATAGGAGAATACCCCAAATAACCTTGGACCAAGAATAGCCGGGACGGGCAAACGGGAATTACTAAAAATGGAGACCACACTATTAAAACGAAACATGCTAAACTGGGTAGGTACACTTAAAACTACTAGTAAGTATATTTGGCGAATGTCAGTGGGATTGACAAGACATATTTCAATACAGTTTAAAGATCTCACAACAATGTTTATTAATGTGTCCCAGCATAGTCACTGAAGTTCGGTCACTCTTGATTAGGGCTTTCACAAATGACTTCAACTTCATAGATATAGCTTGAATTTTGTTATATTTATAGAATACCTAAATTCAAAAGAATCTCAAGGCTTAGTATTCTAAGTGTACTGTGTATGTTGCTGGAAGTAAAGCTCTGTGTTCGGGACCCGTGAAGATCTGGAGTAGAAGAGGGCTTCAGCAGCCCATGCTTGCCATAAAAGGCGACTATGCTTGTCGTAAGAGGCGACTAACGGGATCGGGTGGTCAGGCTCGCTGACTTGGCTGACACATGTCATCAGTTCCCAATTGTGCACGTCGATGCTCATGCTGTTGATCACTGGATTGTCTGGTCCAAACTCGATTATCTACAAACCGCCGCCATATTGCTGGAATATCACTGAGTGCGACATGAAACTAAACTCACGAAATTAAACTGAATTGTCATTAGAATTTCATCTATTTTTAAACCATATGTTTGCAAAATAAAGAAAACAAGCAAACGAAAATATTTTTTGTCCACAAGCGAGATTAGTCGAATTAAGACCGGAATGATTTCATTTTTTTTGTCATGATACTTATAAACTCACGTTCATTCATAAATTTACAACATCCAAGACAATAAAAAAAACTATGAAAATTTAAGTGGAAGTCCAGATTCTTGTACTTGTTACAAATTAGCGGAATTAAGTCAAAATGAGTTGAATTTTGTGCCATGATACTTAGAAATATATATCCTCATTCATTTACAACATCCAAAACACAGAAAAAGATGTGTTTTGAGTAAAAGTAATTATTCTGGCATATTTTTTAAAAATCGTCATGAATTCGCAAAATTAAGTCCAAATCAGTTGAATTTTGTGTCATGATACTCATAATGGCACTTTCATTCATTTACATCCTCCAAAACATTAGAAAAGATGTATTTGGAGTGAAAAGGAAATATTCTTGCTCATGAGCCAAATGTTTTTCGCCCATGGGCGAGATGTTTTTGAAGGTGGTCTCAATTAGAAGAATTAAGTCAAAATGAGTTGGATCTTGTGCCATGATACTCATAAATATATCCTCGTTCATTTACAACCTCCAAAAACAGGAAAAGATGTATTTTGAGTGAAGGCAAATATTCTTGCCCATGGGCCAAAATGTCTTTCTCCCATGCGCGAGAGTTTTTAAAATTGCTCTCATTTAGAGGAATTAAGTCAAAATGAGTTGAAATTTCTGTCATGATACTCATAGATGTACTTTCATTCATTTACAATCTCCAAAACACAGGAAAAGATGTATTTTGACTGAAGGCAAATATTCTCGCCCGTGGGCCAAAATGTTTTTCTCCCATGCGCGAGAGTTTTTAAAATTGCTCTCATTTAGAGGAATTAAGTCAAAATGAGTTGAAATTTCTGTCATGATACTCATAGATGTACTTTCATTCATTTACAATCTCCAAAACACAGGAAAAGATGTATTTTGACTGAAGGCAAATATTCTCGCCCGTGGGCCAAAATGTTTTTCTCCCATGCGCGAGAGTTTTTAAAATTGCTCTCATTTAGAGGAATTAAGTCAAAATGAGTTGAAATTTCTGTCATGATACTCATAGATGTACTTTCATTCATTTACAATCTCCAAAACACAGGAAAAGATGTATTTTGACTGAAGGCAAATATTCTCGCCCGTGGGCCAAAATGTTTTTCTCCCATGCGCGAGAGTTTTTAAAATTGCTCTCATTTAGAGGAATTAAGTCAAAATGAGTTGAAATTTCTGTCATGATACTCATAGATGTAC
Source organism: Haliotis asinina (assembly GCF_037392515.1). NCBI lineage: Eukaryota > Metazoa > Mollusca > Gastropoda > Lepetellida > Haliotidae > Haliotis > Haliotis asinina. The sequence goes on along the minus strand of NC_090281.1, from coordinate 25,670,652 downwards.
TTTCATTCATTTACAATCTCCAAAACACAGGAAAAGATGTATTTTGACTGAAGGCAAATATTCTCGCCCGTGGGCCAAAATGTTTTTCTCCCATGCGCGAGAGTTTTTAAAATTGCTCTCATTTAGAGGAATTAAGTCAAAATGAGTTGAAATTTCTGTCATGATACTCATAAATGTACTTTCATTCATTTACATCCTCCAAAACATTGGAAAAGATGTATTTGGGGTAAAAGGGAATATTCTCGCTCATAGGCCAAAATTTTTTTCGCCCATGGGTGAGATTTTGTTAAATCGCTCTAAATTAACAGAATTAAGTCAAAATGAGTTGAAATTTACTTATGAACATACTTTCATCCATTCACAACCCCCAAAACATGGAAAAAGATGTATTTTGAGTAAAAGTAAATATTCTTATAAATTTTCTGGACTTTCGTGAGTCCAGAATTAAATTGTGACGTGTTTATATCATTCAATGCCATTTGAGGACCTTCCATTTAATTGTTTTTGTTTGTTTCACGTACAAAGATTAAACTGGTCAATTCACAACGATAACCTGTGAATAAGATAATAGAACAAAATACTTTCTTGGAATAGTTGAAACGATTTAGTAAACAATTAAAAAATAAACATTTATTATTAGTGACTTTAACTTTACACCGCGCTTAAATACGCACGAAATATTCCAGTTATATGGCCGTGGTTTGTAAATAATAAAGTCTAGACCACACAATCCAGTGATCAACAGCATGAGCATCGATGTGCGCTGTTGGGAACCGATGAATCATTATTAAATCCCTGCTACTGATATCATTGAATAGGTTTATTATACACATTAAAATCTTACAATAGACTTTTAGTGGGTAGTTCGGATGATTTGACAATGGTTTTGTTGCTTCTAACACTAGGATGTGAGTACATGCACAGTGGGGCTCGATAATAAATCGTATAAATATACTGAAGTACAAAAGTAAGCACACATCTGGTATATTTTCCGAAGAAAAACAATGTAAACGTGCCCCTAAAGGGTCGATAGGCCAGGGTACCAACAACACACTGTCCTCTCATCCTTGTCCTGTTCTTCCTGATGCGGAGACGCAACGCCGATGACGTCACCGTGAACACCCACTTGTGTCGATGGAGAATGCACAGATGAATGTCATCTTGAAAGGTGGTCGTTCTTGGTGTTCCGGTTCTTGGACCGTCAGATGCGTAATCAGCATGTTCCGCTGATGTTCTGTCCCCCCTCTACGATATTCCAGCAGCTCGTTCCCACCCCTTTAACAAGCATTCCACGAACAATCTCAGTCTAGTGTGTTTTATACAGTTGGCATGCACGTGCAATTGATCAACATCACTAGGGATACAGGTGCTCAGGATACGATATGTATCTTGGTACTGGGGTTACGATATGTTACGTATCCCGATACTGCATTTTCGATAATTTGCTGCCATTATCTGGATGACAGCCATATTCATGGAACCACACACATAGTACTGCAGGTGCTATATTGTAAGTCAAAATCAAAGTATTTTTGAAAATGTCAATGTTGTCAAAAAAATCATTTCAAAACATGTGAATATATTTTTGTATGTCGGAATCATTCTGTGAACTATTAAAATATATATCGATTATTCATCAATGTTCGGTGCCTTCAGCTGTCCCAACGGATGTGATATGCAAAGCGTATTATACCGGGTATTGTTGTTCACGTCACACACAGCAATATTTCAGCGGTCTGTTAATAATCTGGTGGTACGACACAATCCAGTGATCAACAGCAAAAGCATCGCGCTGCACAACTGGGAGTCAACCGAGTCAGCAAGCCTGACCGCCCGATCACGTTAGTCGCCTCTTACGACAGTCATGGGTTGCTGAAATCAGTTCTAACACGGAACCTCACGGGTGTAATACCACGGAAGAAGAGAGATCAAATAATAAAAAAATATATAATGAATGGGTCATGTTGAAAATACAGTTTAATAGTAATTAATACCTGCTAAAAAAAAGTCAATTCTTAGAATATGTACGCATCAACGTTTAGTGCGATAAACACCTTGTTTACCAACACTGCATTCACACAGCCACGTACAGGCGACCAATGAAAATGGCACAACAACTGGGAGGACGAATCTGATTAGCTGCATCAACCCCAGAGTGTCCACAAGCCTCTTCCTGAACGTCAGCTTGGGTCAAGGGCTAAGTGTTTATAACATCTCGCCCCTAAGTACTTGTCTCATCCTTGGGTACCTCATCCTTGCCGAGTCGTATTCTTCTTAGTAAGTGTAATTTTCGTGTTTAGTGAGATTGATAATGATATTAATCCTGAAGAGATTTAAATGTGGTGTATATGTTTGACGAAGTAATCAATTTCAGCACACGCTGTTTTAGTGCAACATGTGGTGACATTAACTATAAACCTTCTAATAATCAGATTATGCGCTTTGAGCGGGAGATTTAGCCTGGACACGCTCATTATTGTTATTACAAGAACACAGAATGATATACAGGTATTCCTGTTGTATTTCATTTCATACTTTAGCTGTTTGAACAAGAGTGTATAAGGGGTTAAACATGGCTGGGTATTTTTTTTCTACTAAAAGTAAAACTATTTCAGGGCTGAAGTGGAACTATGTAAAATGTTATCATTCGTTTGTTTAGTTCTATTTTAGCTAAACTTAATCACTATGCGCTCTTCTCATGTAGGGTTAGTACATCCCGATAGAGGGTCCAAATTCGATTCCAACACTGCGTGTGTCTGTTTTGGTGTCCATTAAGTGATATTCCTGGAATTTTCATCCACGCACTGTCGTCAGCAAACCATGTTCCAATGTCTTTTCTACGTCAAGGCCTAGATGTTCAAAGGTAATGACTTTCAGCGGGAATAATTGGGGGAATACTGCGGAGAGCGGCGTAACACCCTACTCAGTCATTCGTTGTGTCTGTATTTCAGATATCCATGTTAAGGTATCATGACACTTTGATCCTGTGTCGGAAATTTGCGTTTCAACTTTTCCAGCATACCAACCAAATGTCAATGTTAAGCTAGCGCATGATTTCAATTTGTGAATACGAAGAGGCAGTTACGTATTTCAGTTTGTATTTAACCAGGCCTGAGAACAGCCAATTTCAACTTTGGACGAACATTATGACAAGTACCATCGCCCCCTCCTATAAATGTTAAAGTAGATTTATGCTGGTTTAAAAAAATGGCCCAAATTTTGTACGTAATACGCAGAAAATATATAATGAAGTCTTTTGAAGACAGAGTTAAGGTGAAATGGTTTGTTTGTGTGTTGAGCAGGTGTCCTGTTGTGCGCGATCATGCCGAGTCTCAAGCGCCTGGAGAGTGTCCGAAAGTTGCAAGAGATGCACAAAGAGTCAACTGGGACACTAAGTTTCGCGCAAAAACTATGCGCCTGTCTGATCGGAAGTTGCACATGTGGTATGTAAACACATTGTTATAAAAATCATCATCACCCCCAATGCCACAAATTATTAACGGCCCCTTCTGTCGCAGTTTGCTGTGTTGAATGCTTGGTTATCTCGAGGCATTAGCTGGATTCCCGCATATTCCTTCATTACGTCACCATACATGTCGAGCTCCGGATAACTCGAAATATTAATGCTTCTGTTGTGAGCAATCCCACGAAACGTCCACAGTACACCGGGGGTTGAGAACTTCAACTGAAACTAAATACTTCGAGTTATCCGTAGATGTTTGATAAAATGCATTTCACATGGTTGGTTGTTTCTTAGTGTTTGATTACCGGTCCTGTTTCGGTTATGTATTCTGCGCTGATTTACCTGTGAAATTGGCCACCTAAACCAATCCTCGATCATCTCCAGGGTATATGTTCCGATAAATGTCCATTAATCGAGATTCATCGGAACGTATACCCTGGAGATGATCGAGGATCAGACAAACTTTGCTCACCAAACCTTGTGCAGCAAGTTCTGTTACGACCTCGTTGACGCAAGCTATGCCCGGAAGTTGATACTTGGGCATGGCCGCCCTGAAGGTCATCACAGGAAGTAATCGGTCTCGTGTAAATGTTTCCGGGTCATGCTATATCTCAAGACAAGTCATAAGTTGCAATGAATTTCAGTGACAAACATCAGGAAATTTTTCAAAATAGTTATATAATAAATGTTTCTTGTTTTGATTTGTTTCATGTGTTCTCATGTTGTTGGGTTTTCCCCAAATAGGGTGTTAAAGGGTGTTAAATAGGGTTTGCATTTGCGAATATCACCGATGAAGTTTTCACTAAGTCTAAGTCGTCACCATTTGATAATCATAAACACGTACCAGGGGAGATAACTCACTGGTCATGCGTAACTCATCCGATTTTGTCGGACTTTAAAAATGAACTTTATATAACAGTTTATATTAATAATGAATGTGATATTATCAGTTTTATTAATGTTTAAACATTAACGGTACATCCAGTTTTGTGATGATGACGGGGTAGATACAGCTTATTGAGAAAGGAGGGGTGCACACTATCGAGAAAAGATATATGTGTGTGTTTGTTTCCACATTCACAAATTTCTGGACAATAGGGAAGTGTGCACCCCTTTTCACACGCACGCACGCACGCACGCACACGTATGCATGTACGCACGCACACACACGCCCCCCACTGGATCCGCCTATGATTAAAGACACTGCGCATGGGTGGAATACTATTTGCGAGACATTATGCACAAGTTAATCAACTGAACGTTAAACACTAATCACTAACAGCTGATTCATTTTCATTTTTTACAGCCATATTTTGCATAGTCATTGTATTATGCGTTGCTGGATTTGCCCTCAACATTGCCAAGATTGCTGTGGGTAAGTAACAACAGAGGTACTTTACTATCGCGTACATGTGGGAAGTATTATCAGAAGTATATTTGTAGTAGTATTTCAGTTTCCCTTTCAATTGTCAGCCCTTGATTTCCACAGCAACAAAACCTGCTTCAAAAGCCCCAGTAGGTATTTCATTTCTGTTGGTTTCATGTAACATTTTACAAGTAGAAGAATTTAAGGAGCCAAATGTTCTACCAAGTTTGTGGGTTTGTATAGTTTCATCTGTAACATTTGGGAGAATCGGGTGCCCTCAAATGAACCAATTTCGTATTTGGGCTTATTAGTAGAGCCTATGACTCTGGGTGACCATTTCACAATCCACCTTATTTTGTTACCTAGGGTTATTTCATAATGGCACATACGTCATCATTTATCAAATCTTATTTAAACAAACAGGACTGTATAGTGGTATTCTGGTCAAAGATCTTAGTCATAGGAGGTCACATGCGAGTTTAAACTCAAGTAGTTCACCAAAATCACCTTGTTTTGCAAAAGTTCATGTTAACACATGTGAATATTGGAGTTGAATAAGAATGATTCAATGGCATACAGTAACAATAATTGCATTCTGCATTGAAGCGCATTTTGCTGACGCAAACAACTCTGACCCTGAAAATAATTATCTTGTACTATTACCTTTATCATTATATTCGCTAAACTTTCAGTTTTAATATTTCAATTATACATTCCGCATTAAAGCTCTATATCATTATATGCAATATATATATATATATATATATATATATATATATATATATATATATATATATATATATATATATATGGATGGATGGATGGATGGATGGATGGATGGATGCATGCATGTATATAACGTATGCACAGAAACCTTACGTTATGCATTGCAACATATCGCAATATGAAATTCATGGCAATATCCAACTCTAATATTGCTAAAAGCGGTGTGAAACATACTCACTCACTCGCTCGCTCACTCACTCACTCCTTTACCGGAAGAGGTACACATCATGTACGCAAGAAATGGGATATAGGTATTATTATCTTACCTAACACATAAATGTCGCTTTCTGATTGGCTGAGCGCTCTTCTATTATTTTCAATGTACCCTGCCTACAAGCGAGTAACATTTCTATATACCCCGCTGGGAACGTCAAACCCATTTGGTACTTCGTGGTAGTAAATCTTTATCTCGAATAACATTGAATCACACATGCAAATATACGGATGTTACAGGTGTTTTGCGAATGCAAGTCTATTGAAGGGAGATAACTCTATTCACTCTCAGATCCAGTGGAGTTTACAAAATAAGCTGTCTTTGATCATGAGGCTTTAGAATGTTGACAGTCTCAATCCACCCCGGGTATCCATTAAAAGGAATGATGTTTAAGACATTGTGTTCAAATAGTTAACGTTCAGTTTACTCATACGTTCTTTCCTCACAGGTGCGTACTACTTCCATGAGTGTCCGGCCCAGTCCTTGGTACCCATCTTTCTAGTTGTGGGCGGAGTCATTGCTCTGACTGTCAACTGCACATGTCGGCCCTCCAAAGACGATTCGGGCGAGGTTAAAATGGCTTGCGCTGGTTGTGGCGCAGTAGTCGGGTTGATCGTTGTGGCCTTCAGCTTTTGCTGGTTAATAGTGGGTAGGTGTTTTTTGGGTTTTTTTATTTATTTATTTATTTATTTATTTATTTATTTATTTATTTATTTATTTATTTATTTATTTATTTATTTGGGGTTTGTATCCCAAATGTGTAGATCAATGCAATATTCAATCTGTATGGCTGCGATCTGAAGTAATCTAGCTTGGATCTGAAAAAACAGTGTTCAACATCATGAGCATCAATCTACGCAACTGGAACACAATGAAATATGATACAGGAAGTATCGAAATGCAGAACATTTACGTGTTAAGCAATAATGATGACCATTCCTTGAATGCAAAGATTCTATCAACCCATTCCACCATATAGTAAAGGGGCGGTGGGGTAGCCTTACGGTTAACGCTTTCGCTCGTCACGCCTAAAACTCTGGTTCGATTCTCCACATGGACATAATGCGTGAAGCCCATTTCTGGTGTCCCGCGCCGTGATATTGTTTAAATATTGCTGAAAGCGGCGTAACACCATACTCACTTACTTCACCATATAGTTTGTTTAATTTCTGTTGCAGGTACAGTGTATGTCATTCGCACTTCAAATGAAATAGCAACCTGCCAAGCAACACTTCAAACGACGACGTCAACAGCAATCCCCGGATTCAATATCACGTCCACGTCAACGCCCGTAAACCCTTGTCCCTCTTGTGATGAGACCCTGCTGAATTTTGCATATGGCATTGTTATCACGGAATGGTGCATGATGGGGGTGCTGGTTTTGTTTATATTCTCCTACTGCTGTGCATTATGCGTGGGACGTACAGGTATTGCGATGAGTGATCGGTGAATACTGCTTGAAATGTGATCAATTTAAGTTAACGTTAACCGACACCAGGACTATGTTTTGGGTAAAATATTGCATTGCAATAAAAAGCGATTTAGGCACCTGTATTGCGTGAATGAGTGAGTGAGTTTAGTTTTACGCCGCACAAGGCAATATTCCAGCTATATGGCGGCGGTCTTTAAATAATCGAGTCTGGACCAGACGATCAAGAGATCAACAGCATGAGCATAGATCTGGGCAGTTGGGAACCGATGACTTGTTTCAACCAAGTCAACGAGCCTGAAAATCCGATCTCGTTAGTTGCCTCTTTCGACAAGCATAGTCGCCTTTTGTGGCAAGCGTGGGTTGCTGAAGGCCTATTCTACCCCATACTGCCATACGTACTGCACTTCCTAACTGTATGCAAGGTTTATTCTGATTTAAGATATGATCTATGGAAACACGTTACCTCCTTGGAGCCTTGCTTCCCGAATCTCTCTTCACTGCAACAGACTTGTTACTTAATCAATACTCCCTGTGTAAATAACTTCCTAGCCGCCCTTGTTTACAAAATGTACAGGCGCCGTAAACTTTATGCCAACCGTTAGCTGGCTTCTATCAATGCTATAGCTATATATTGTCTAAAAAATTCGTGGGTGTGTATGGCCCGACATGGCAACTTATTTTAATATTTACTTTTATTACCTGTGCTTAATATTATGCCTATGCTGTATTTACCATGACTGCAATATGTAAGTGTGTATGGGTTCGGTGGATGGCTGGTCCATGTTGGGGACTCTATACCACTATACTATTGCAAGCATGCATGTACGATTGCACGTGAGCGTGTGTTTGCGCGTGTGTGTATTGCAAATGGGGCTAGGATGTGTGTGTGTAGGGGTGGGGTGGGGTGGGGTGGGTGGGTGGGTGTATGTATGTATGTATGTATGTATGTATGTATGGTATACAGGTATGGTTTATAATGCGTATAATGTATGTGATATCTCGTGTCTCATAGGCCAACTGGCAGGGTGCTTTTTTGATATATGGTGATAATTGTATATATTTTGTACCATAGCACGTGACACGTAAATAAAATAATCTTCTCCTTCCTCTTCCTCTTCTTCTTCCTCTTCTATATTGGGACCTGTTGTGTTTCATATGAGCGTGTCTCGATTTGAACCAGCGTTAAAAAACATATAGGTATGAAGACCCTACCCTGTTCTTACATCCGTTTATATAGGAATAACAGTGGGTCTATGTACCTATATATCTTTATAGCGCTATTTCTAATCGAGATGACCCGTGAAGGTCCCGTGGTAGAATAGGCCTTCAGCAACCCATGCTTGCCATAAAAGGCGACTATGCTTGTTGTAAGAGGCGACTAACGGGATCGGGTGGTCAGACTCGCTGACTTGGTTGACACGTCATCGGTTCCCAATTGCACAGATCGATGCTCATGTTGTTCATCACTGGATTGTCTGGTCGATTATTTACAGGCCGCCGCCATACAGCTGGAATATTGCTGAGTGCGGCGTAAAACTAAACTCGCTCACTCACTCTAATCGAGACACGAAACTATGATGTGTTTAACAGTGAGTGACACTAATTGTGCACGTCAGTCCTATTTTCCCCGAACATATATGATATGGTTCTAATAACTGATCTCAAAATTAGCTTGCATAGTCATGGATACTATTTCCCCTTTGTACAATTAATAGTATTACAGTATGCAGTTTTGCCATTAAAAACCACACAAAGGAAATAATCTGTTGTGAATGAAAGTATGTGTAGATTTTAATAAAACCATAAAACCATAAAAATCACCAAAAAAATCATATATGTTCTTCACCCAATATACCGGCTCTCAGAAGAAAAAAATTGCGAAACGTATCGTTTGAAAAGCACATTGCTATATGTCGGTAATACTGTGCAGCCCTGACAAACTCATTGAGGTAAACGATGGTTGATTGAAACCGACCCAAGCTTCATCCTCCTCATTTAAATGACATTGTGAAATGTCGGGATAGATAGACAGACAGACAGATAGATAGATAGAATTGATTTTTCGTGTCCGAATCCGTACCAGCTATTGTAATGGGTTGCATAGGTACATGTACCTCCATTTTGTAGTAATGCTTTAGGTGATTGTACGGGTGCTGCTATCATATATTATTGTTTGTTGTGGATTGAATGAGTGCTTCAAATTTCGATAATGCTTTGTGGGGTTGCTGGGTGTTTCTACTGGCCTCGTATTTATTTATGTATGTATGTATGTATGTATGTATGTATGTATGTATGTATGTATGTATGTATGTATGTATGTATGTATGTATGTATGTATGTATGTATGTATGAATTTATTTATTTATTTATTTATTTTAAAATTTTGTTATTCACGGGATGCTAGTTCTTGCAACTAATGCTGCGGTTTCATAACTTCGATGGGACCATAGTCCCTGTTAAACTATGTACAACTGGTAAAGACCAAAAGGTGTGAGAGAAAGCGTAGAAGGTGGATAAAACCATACACAAATCTGTGAGTGAGTGGGTATGGTTTTACTCCACTCTTAGCAATGTACCAGCAAAATCACGGCGGGGAACAACCAGTAATGGGCTTCACACAATGTAGTCAGGTGGTGAATCGAAACGGGGTGTTCGGTGTGACGGACGAACGCCTTAACCAGTAGGCTACCCCACAAATCTGTACCACGTCTTGTTATGTGTACATAAGTCAGGCCCCCCTAAGTAATTGAAGGAAAAACAGCAAATTTGAAGGAATTGCATCTCAAATGTAAACAAACGCAGCCCACTCGCGAAACTATTGCAGCGATATCGGTAGTTTAGCGGTAATAACAGAAACACATCGGCCCTATCGGAAGCAATGTCGGTAATACTGGAAACACGATCGGCCATCTTCGGAGATTTTTCGGTCGCGAGCGGAAACTCACGCAGCAAAACATGGCGTCGTTGGAAGAAGCACCCGTCTCGGTGAGTTTGTTTTTAGTTCCTACTATTACATTTTCATACTTATCCATCTTTGACCACCCGCGTTGAATGCGTTTAGGTATGAGGTGTTGTCGGGGCAATAGCTTATGTTTTTAGGAAAAGATTGTCACTGCAGAAGAGTGTCACAAGTCATGCCCCTGGAGATTGTTTACATCTGAACATCGAAGTCGTGCCGATGATTACGAACATCATGAACGTGCGCCATGAAGAAGTTTATGAGCCATAATTTTTCTTGCTACGAAGTGCAATTGACAAATTTAAACACATTTTACAAAAAATGATGTTATATCTGGCGCACGTTCGTAATCATCGGCACGACTTCGATGTTCAGATGTAAACAAACTACAGGGGCATGACTTGTGACACTCTTCTGCAGTGACAATCTCACCGAGACGGGTGCTTCTTCCAACGACGCCATGTTTTGCTGCGTGAGTTTCCGCTCGCGACCGAAAAATCTCCGAAGATGGCCGATCGTGTTTCCAGTATTACCGACATTGCTTCCGATAGGGCCGATGTGTTTCTGTTATTACCGCTAAACTACCGATATCGCTGCAATTGTTTCGCGAGTGGGCTGCGTTTGTTTACATTTGAGATGCAATTCCTTCAAATTTGCTGTAATTCCTTCAATTACTTAGGGGGGCCTGTAAGTGTAGCGATCTCAATTACGAATGTAAATAAAATGGAGACATAGCAGAACAACTTTTTCGTTGTGTGTGGTTGGGGGACAAACGGTTCTGTTAATTGTTAATTATGACGAGAGCAAGTTTACACAACTGTGCTTCATATTGTCATTTTATATTAAGTGCCAGATCGTTAGTCTCGTCCAATCGCTGTATTCGAGAAATCAGACAGAACATGTCTTACTGTTTGGTAATGGCAGAAGCCCCGTGAGTGGCCGTCGCACATGTGGCCTGACTGTCGGAACTACTGTCGGAAACAGAAAAAAACTCTATTCAGGCTGTTACTCTGTTACAATTGCAAATAACATATGTTGAAATAACCCAGATCGTCCTAAGTGGGCGTTCAGTGGGATGCGCAGCAGGATATAGACAAAGGCATGTTTACCCTAAAATCAGGCAAAATACGAAGAGTTGCTGAAAACAATAGATCAAGCCACAGATGACAATTAGGTCTCTGAGTCATTTATGACGACAGTCCGTTGTGTCACCTGGCATGGAATGCACGTGCTGCCTACATCCATAAGGGGCATCTCAAAGATATTTTATGGGTTTCCTTGTGTGTGGAATATGTCTCATACTTTAAGTAACATCTAACGTGTCTCTCTTTCATGAAGCTTAGGTTAATATATGTAAGATAACATAATACCCATAGAAAGTCTTGTATCAGCCATCGAATTAAATGTCCCAAAACATGTAGGTGACATGCTCACCGAACATCATAGAACTGGATAAAATGTAACTGTTTCTTCCGCAGTTTAATTACCCTAAAGGTTCATTGTATTTCAGCCGATATCTTTATCTCTATCCGCCAGCACGACCCCTATTGCCGCCTGCGACATCCGTCCTGGTCTTGCTTTTGAGACGACCTATTTGTATTCATAGTGATAGCGGAACTCCATGGCAGCTGCATCCTTATCAGTTGCAGTATCAAAAATATTATTTTTACGCCAGCTATCATTTATAACGAAGTCTAATTTCAAAATGGACATTTGTAATACAATATCATCGCACACTAACTTTCATTACGCCATGGACTGTTCAAATTATATTTGTTTAAAAAACAAAAAATAAACGCATTGTTCATCTCTGCACTAATCTCTCTCTCTCTCTCTCTGCACTAAAGCCCTTCATTACGTTTCCTATCTAACTACCACGGAGTCTCTAGTTAGACTGAACTGAGATTAACAAATATTTCACACTTTCGCATATTAACTAAATTAATTGACTGTGTAAAAACAAAAACAAAAAATAAACAAACAAAAGAAACAAACAGGGTAAAGACAACACTCCGCGAACTGCAGTGCAGTGTAAATTAAAACATCCTCTCCTCTCCTCTCCCCCCTCTAAATATATAGGGTACATTATTTCATTGTGTTTTCACTTACAATAAATCCCACCGCACTTGCTGTAATTACACTGACAATACGGTGAAAGCAATATGTATAACCCCCCAAGAAGCTAAGAAATTGGGACTCATATATCCCACAGATGTGACATATGTAAGTACACTGCATGCAGTAATATGTAATTAAAGTCATGCAAAAATCATCACCGCGTGTGTTTACGTTGGTAACGGAAATGGACAGCACGTGATGCCGCTCACAACATATAAGCACTAACAATCAAGACCGCTGAATAGGTCTGCCGACATGCCAACCGGCGAAGGCGACCTCAAAAGCACTAAACTAACGAACGAACGACCGCTGAAGTTTGAGCTGAGACTGATTTGTGAAATCTAAATTTATCGCGAGAAATACTGAACCTAGCTTCCTTCCGTTCGATAAAGTTCACAAACAGGTAGCCGATGTCAGTTGCACTGTACAGTTAATGTAGTCTACAGACGCGGAGCGCAGCATAGATAAGCTTGCAGTCGACTTGAGACGGGTGCAAAGTCGAGGTTCAGCTAGGAGGATCCACGACAGATCACTAAACTTGTCTTACGAATGTCAGAAAGATTTGTCTGGTGACAATGGGGCTAATACGGTGGGGAGTTACCCTCATACTCTTCACTCTAGCGTTCACCTATGTACCCAGACTTTTCGCACCTAAGTTGTCTCCAATCGTCGAGGGGTATTTCCATCCGAAATTTCGCAAAGTTGCCGAGACACTCAGGTATGTCTTTAGCTATTCACTATTTGTTTACACTGTCCTTGCTTCTAGTACAGTGTTCTATTCGTGCTTGGTAGAGGCTAGATCGACCGGGTGTAGTACGCGGAGCAGTGAAGGAAGTGAAGGAAACTGTCTCTGAATCAGGCGAGCAATCCCCGCGTAATAACGCTCCCTCAGTCTCGCTATATCGCTAGCTTTGCTTACGCACCTGTGTCTTTGGAAGGACGCTGTTAGCTGGTTATCACCACAATCAGGAATATTACTCACATATGACTGTGATCTGTAAATAATCCTGACCAGACAATCCAGTCACACATTGTTCGGGAGGCAAATGCAGTGACATATATAAGACTGGGGTACTAAGTGTTAATATTATTATGCAAAGATTTGTATCTCGTCACTATCCAGCTCAGGTGCTTAAACCCGTTTTTATTCCATTCCTCATTAGATTTCAAACGTCAAATTATATCAATCTCATAGAATCAATCCCTGCGAAATCATACTGCACTTGTGGTCACAAGGCACACCAAGTTAATGTTTTTTTCCCTATAAGAGGTACCCTTTCACATCTGGGTGGAGTGGGAGTCGCTGGGACACTTGGTCACAGTACTTTGTCCAGGTTGCTTTACCATCAACTGGGTGTTTGCATGTACTCATGTGACCAGGAAATGGTCATTGACTAACAGCTTCGTGAGGTATCAAAAATGCACAGGGTTGTGTAGTGGATCTATGGCAGAAAACAAACGATGACGGTGCCTGTGACCTACATTAAGAATCCTCGCACAGGGCTAACTGACGCGCTGTTCTCTTGACGTGTCATCCCCCTACGTTAAGAGAAACATTACTAGAAAAACAAATGATGAACAGTTTGGTGACGGTTTATGTCCGGGTTAAAGATCTTCTCTAGATCATTTTAATTACATCCGTGATTCTCTTAAACCATACAAAGCAATATGACCATCTTATTTCAACTATCAACGAAAGTTTAGATCAGTACATTCAGCTGAAGCTGACTAGTCATGCAACATTCCACGATTGCATGGTGGGAATGTAAACATTGCAAACATTACCATGTCTCTGTAAAAATTTGAGTCGAACTATGAGACATTTTATCCTTCGGAAAACATAAACGTAATGTTTCCACCAGTGATGTTAGCTGTGTGATGCAACTGGAAACCACGAAACGGGATGCGACGAAGCAGTGACGTCAGTTATATTGTGACGTAATGCAAAAAAGTTCGATTACGGGGGGAGGGGGGGGCAGACTGGAATGGCACAGTAACGTCAACACATTCTGACGTAATGCAAAAGTGCACATTATCGTCTGATAAAGTATTGTCGGCACCTTTGATCTTTCACCGAAGCATCTTAGAAATCAATCAACACTGACCTCCAAGTTACGGTTTTACTAGATTTGCTTTTGCACATGTTTAAGTTTGTTTACCTCACTAGAAGAAATTCATTAATTACATTATTTTAACACCATTTCTCGATTTCCTGTTTTTAATACAGGGCTGGTTACATGTCAGCAGGGCCGGCAACATTGTTTAGTTACAGTCCTGTGCTCTTCCTGGCTCTTCAGGAGCTTCATACACTGCTAAAAGTGTAAAAATATTACTCAGAATGGTTCATAAACGGAAAATGCAACAAATCTGAAAAACTCAAATTAGTCAAAACCTATTTTTGCACCTTATCAAACTGTTTATCGTAGACACTCTCAGTGTCACAGTTTATCATGTGATAAATCCTAGTTCATGGGTGCAGGATAGAGGAAACCGATTCAGTCTTCATAGTGTTCAGAAAATCCATGTCTCACGTTACCAGGTTAATGTGGTGTTTATTTTTATTTTTAAACAATAAGTTGACATAACATAATTGTTGGTATACAAGAAGTGAAATCACCTGTTTAGGCTTGCTAACATGATTGACATGCACCATTTCCCAACTGATTGGACTGATGCTTGTAAAGTTGATCCCTGGATAGTCTGAGCCAGACTTGATTACTTACAAACTGCCGTATGGCTGGAATATTGCTGAGTGCAGCATCAAACAAGCAAAAAATACAAACAAAACCTTGCTTTGTCATTACGCTTCCTCCACAAATGAATCTTTATTGACCTGTTGTTTTCTGTCTGCAGATTTCTGTCTGCAGATTTCTGTCTGCAGTTTTCTGTCTGCAGATTTCTGTCTGCAGATTTCTGTCTGCAGATTTCCAGGTGTATGAAACATTTACCTGTATTTCAGACAAAATGTCGAAAGTGGGAAAGAAAAGGGCGGAGCTTTTGTTGTATATCACCGCGGTGAGGTGGTGATTGACATGTGGGCGGGCTATGCAGATCCGGAGGCTGGAAGACGATGGGCCAGTGACACTATGTCGGTTGCCTTCTCCACTACAAAGGGCATTGCTGCTATAACTGTGGCCAGAATGGTAGAAAAGTGAGTTAACAACCACTTGCACAAAGTGATCTTAGCACTACAATGACTGTAACTCCCATTCTCCAATATAGGCTTAAGATAGTCGTAGCACTATAATATAATGTAGGGATGGATACAGGATTTTTTTTTAAAAAAAGGAGAGGTATGCAGGGACGGATACAGTATTTTGATAAAGGTGAGGAGCACAGTTCATTTTCACCTGTTTTCACAAGAGTTTCAATGGTCATTCAGTAGACTTTAAGGTCAAAGGGTTGGGTGGGAAGGGGAGGGGGGGCACATGAACCATTTGCAAAGAAAGTTCAAATGTGTAACCGCATGTGATTGTATTTTTCTTAAATTATTGCTATGGTTACCTCAAGGGGATGGCTGGACTACAAGAAACCTGTGGCCCATTATTGGCCAGGGTTTGCCCAGAATGGCAAAGGGGAGATAACTGTGGAACAGCTGTTAGGACATCAGGTAGGTGATTGTTTTTTTTGCAAACTGTTCTTGAAGCTTGCATGCATCCATCCATACATGCATGCATGCATGCACGCATGCACACACACACACACACATTGCACGCACACTCGCACACACACACATTATTTTTTCTTGTTGTTTTTTTCTCTAGCCAATGTGAAATAATCCTTTAAATGGTGTCTTCTAGGCCTTATGATACATATGTTTTTTTGCAGTATCTTCTTCTTCTTCTTCTTCTTCTTCTTCTATATCATGTGTGTATTTATTTTTACACCTGTGGAATTTGCAGTTCAGGAAATTAACATTTCACTTTTCCTGTATTTTAACAAGTTTATCCCAGTGAAGGAATATTTTGCAAGCATTTGATTCCCAGTTTATCTTGATTATTTTCTCTTTGAGGCATTGTAGCCTGATTGTTAAACTGTACACTTGTCACAGAGTGGAGTCTATTTCTTGTTTTCCCCCTTGATAATGCTGGAATATTGCTGAAAGTGGATTAAAACTTTGCTCATCGATGTATCGTTTTAGATTTGTCTAAATATTGACAAATTGTTTAATGAATGACTACTTTTTGCTAGCACTGGTAACAGTTATTTAATTTTGTCACTGAACATGATTGCACATACTCACATTTGATGCCCCTGATAGTTTTCCAAATACCGTGACATTTACTGTACAAGTGTTGCTACACTTAAGGGGTGTGTTAACAGGCTGGCCTGGTGTCTCTCGGCAACAAGACAAGTCTGTTTGAATACCGTGACAACCAGGAAGAGTTCACCCGCCGGCTGGAGAAAGTGACACCGCTATGGAAACCAGGTCTCCATCTTGTCACACCACTCTAACTGTATTCTAGACCCAAGAAGGTCCCGGGGTAGAATAGGCCTTCAGCAACCCATGCATGCCTTAAAAGGCGACTATGCTTGTTGTAAGAGGCGATTAATGGGTTCCGGTGGTCAGGTTCGCTGCCTTGGTTGACCCATTTTGTCGGTTCCCAATTGCACAGATCGATGCTCATGTTGTTCATCACTGGATTGTCTGGTCCAGACTCGATTATTTACAGACTGCCACCATATAGCTGGAATATTGCTGAGTGTGGCATAAAACTAAACTCACTCACTCACTAACTGCGTTCTAAGTTCTCCTGCATTCAAACTGCATGCTAAGTATTCTGAACCTTGTTCAAAACTTCCAAGGCAAATGGGAAGTGGAATTTGAGGTGCATTCTGACTGCATTGTAAGCATTGTAACTGCATTCTATCTCGAATTCTGTGTATTGGGAACGTATTTGAATGTCCCTCAACTGTTGCTGAATTCAGGTGCAATGTTCTTCAAATGTATCAGAATATTTCAACTGAAATTGGAAAACAGCTTGAATGTAACTTCTTTGAGAGTCATTTTGGGGCAGTAAGGAAGGATGGCAACATACGGATAAACAGCAACTTTACTGCTGTGAGGGCGATGTTTTGGTGTAGGTCCTAACGCTGTTATCAAGCTAGTGATGAACAGCTTGTGTGTTTTGCAGGCTTTATTTGTTATCCTTTTATCGCGTCCTGGTGTTGTTATAGTGTCTGACTTCCTATTCCTTTTGTACTGTACAAACATCTCCTCTAACTTGTATGTATGGTCCTCTATCCTTATGCAGTTCATCACTTGCTTCATAATGGTGTTAGAACCTACACAGAAACGTCACTCTCATAGCAATAAAGAAGCTGTTCATCCACATATTGTCATCCTTCCTTAGCTCGAATGTACTCGGAATACACCTCAAATACAGTCAGAATGTCCCAAATGCTCTTTGAAATGAGCCACGACATCATCAGAATATGCCGAATTGCATAAAAATGTGGTCACCGGTTACTGAATTGTCAGAAAGTATTTGGGAGATGCCCCCAAAATGATATTCTTACAAAACTTTTGACATTCTATCCCAAATGTGGTTCATATTTTGAAAAGTTTTTTTTCTGGCTGATTCTCCCTGATCCTTGTCAATTTGAAATAAGTGTGAAGGAGCCTTTAGGGTGATCTCTAGATTCTTATGCTGAAAGAGCAATCATCCAGAGCCATGGAACCGTGCTTAACACGGAGTCTCTGGTTCCTTTTCCAACCTACTTCATCGGCCCACTTTCCAAATTTCCTCTACAGGAATTATTATTTTCAGAGGAACCAGGGACCTGGTTTATCTTAACGACTATATTTTGTTGCTTGTAAACCAGTTATCTAAAGGGTCCTAGTTCTGTGTGCATAGTTACATCCCTTGAAAATGTCAGGATCTGAAGGGATTTCTACTTTTCAGCAATGTGTTGACTTGATTTTAGCTTAATGACAGGTGGCTATTTGTTCACGGGTAGCTTGTAAGACAGTCATCTAAAGGGCCAAGTTCCAAGATGATTCCTATTTTTCCTCGATGTGTTTACTTGCTTCTAGCATAATTATGGGATGAGTGTCTTGCTTAGACATTATATTTGTTCATATGTAAAGCTCATTTCTAGTAACCCCCGCTACAATATTGCTGGAGTATTGTGAAAAGTGGTGTAAAACCTCTCACTCACCCACTCACTCTCTCACTCACCCACTGACCCACCCACTGACCCACCCACTCACTCTCTCACTCATGTCTGATGATATTTTAAGATATTAGCTTTGTGGTCATCGGCATCACTTGAGGCTATCTCCCAAACCAAGTTGACTTGCCATGATATAGCTGATACAAGGTTCAAAACAGCATTGATACAAACTCACTCACGTTCCTTTTGTTCAGGCACCAATCATGGTTACCATGCCATTACTTATGGTTTCTATGTGGACACACTGGTAAGGATGGCCGACCCAAAACACAGGAACATGACGCAACTATTCAGGGAGGAGATCGCCGAGCCATTTGGTGAGTGAGGAAAATATATGTCACATGATATGGTTTGACCAACTAGTAATCCTGCTTTGTGTTTTTGCCACCTTGATGAAACAGTCCCTTTCATGCTGTCATCAATAGTGTCAAGGGGTTATAAGATCAAGCTGTTCCTGTGAAACATCATCCCTGGACATGTCATGAGTGTTTTCGCAGACTAGACATCATGCAATACGGCGGCCTATGCCATGAAGATCTGGTTTAGAATTGGTCATCAGCAACCCATCCATGTCATAAGAGGCACCTAATGGGATCAGGTGGTCAGACTTGCTGACTTGGTTGACACGTCATTGGTTCCCAGCTGCACAGATTACTGCTTATGCTGTTGATCACTGGATTGTCTGGTCCTGACTATTATTTACAGACTGCTTCCATATAGCTGGAATATTGCTGAGTGCGGTGTGAAACTAAACTCACCATTTTTGGCCCTGTCATCTCAAGTCTCAGGATTGCCTGCTTGTAGATTCCAAAGGCTAACATAATACAATATTATTTCCTTATCCTGACTAATTGCTTGACTTTCCAGCATCTCAAATTGTTGTGGGTTCGGTAAGGATGATTTCAAGAGCAAAACCTATTCCCAATTAAAGCTAAAATCTTTATAATTTTTATTAACAAATTAGGAAATATAATGCAAGAAAGCGGTGGGAGAGGTGTGTTCATTTCCCAAACATATGGTAACCTTGGTCTTCTCATGTTTGCTAATGATGTGTCCTCGGTAGCCAGTTCTTGTTTGGAACTGCAGCATAAGATCTTTGCTTTGGAAAAATTTCGTGATCAAACTGGGATGAAGGTTAATTTGGATAAAGCTAAAATATTGGTATTTCGCAATGGTGGTCCTCTTCAATCATATGAAAAATGGTATTTTCAAGGAAAACGAATAGATACTGTTTCTTCATATAGATATTTAGCCCTTGTATTCACTCCTAAATTATCCTGGAGCAGGGCACAGTTTTACCTTCGATCACAGGCACAAAGCTATCATGTCAATTTATAGGTATTCTAAGAGGAATGGAGGTATGCCATGTAAGGATTTATTAAAGATATTCGATAGTATGGTTGTGCCAATTGTGTGCTATGGCTCAAAATTATGGGGTATATATTATAGTAAAGAAGTAGAAAGAGCGCATGTGAAACTTTGTAAGTGGATTCTTAGAGTTAGTCCATCTACATCTGATGATATGGTATTAGGAGAATGTGGGTGTTTACCTCTACAGCTGGTATACATGACCAGAGCAGTTGAATACTGGTGTCTGCTCATTACTTTACCTCCTAGTAGGTTACAAAATCAGTGTTACCAGATGCTTATGTCCCTCGAAAATGTAGGCTGTACTACCTGGATCTGATACATTCGAGAGATTTTATTTAGATTCAGGTTTGGTTTTGTCTGGGTTTCCCAGCAGGTTGGTTGCATAAAATCTTTCATTTCTTTGCTCGGGCAAAGACTGTCAGATAATTTGCAGCAGTCAGGACTTTCAGTTTAAGCACTTCTTCTAAGTGTAATTACTACAGACAGTTTAAATTGGTGCTAAATGTAGAATTATATTTGTTAGGTGATATTCCTTATTACTTACAGTGCTCATTGGCTAGATTTTGATGCCCAAATTTTGGTCTTGCCATAGAAACCGGTAGATATAAGAAGAAAGAATGTAAGGATAAAGTTTGTTTTTTTCTGTAAATGCAAGGACGAATACTTTTTTTGAAGAAGAGCTGCATGTAGTGTTTATCTGTGAAACCTATGAAAATCCTAGAAAGAAATATGTATACCCGCTTAAATCTCATTATGTGTATTGTGAATTTACTGATATCACAGAATGTTTCTACCCTGCGTAGCATAGGTTTAAATTTGTATAAGGTGTAGAAATTGAGAGTCAACACCATTAACCCATAAGCATTTACCCTTGCAGTTACACCTGGCAAAGTAAAGCCTCTACTTTGCATTGTGTGTCTGTTTTTGCATTATAAATCCATAAGTATTGTCTTTTGTTTTCTCAGCTAGTACTGATACACTGTAACATTCCATATGTGTTTATGTATGGAAAATGAGAGCCATCACTGTTAATCCATAAGCCCCTAGCTTTGCAGTTACTGCTGGTAAACACTAGTGTTTCTCCCATGCTCTGTGAATCCCTGCATATGTATTCATATTAAGGATGGAAACACTGACCCACCACTATAAACGTATTTCCATACTTGTGTCTGCTTGGTGATTATATATTCACCAACTCACAATATTTATATTTATGAGCAAAATGTATGTATTATGGGCCCAAGGTCTCTCTATTGAATAAATCTGTCTGTCTTAAAGCTAAAGCAAGAAATAGACACTGACAGTGATGCTAGGATGAATCCAACAGATTATCCAGACTAAATACAGTTGTTGCAATGGATAATTTTCATTGGCTGTTTAGGATTGCAAACTAAACAAAACATTTTTCAGCCAGCTGAGAATAAAATATGAAAGAGTGACAAGTCAGCCAGATTGTTCATGTGTCTGAAGTGCACCTGCCTAAGACATGGATGCATTTTGGTGAGATGTTTTTATGTTCTAGAGGAACAAAAAGTAAAATTCCTAAAAATTACATTTATATTTTTATGATATTTACAATGAACTAACATGCACATGCTTCATGTGTTGGTTTCAGGTATTGACATCCATATTGGTCTCCCGAAGCACCTGTTTCATCGCGCCGCCCGGGGACAGTACATGTCAGACTTAGAGACCCTCTTAATCTCATTGACTTCCTGGTCTAAGTTGAGCCTCTTTGGAAAATTCATGTTCTACCCAGAATCCATCACTGGCAAAGCCTTGACAGTTCTGGATATGAAGGTTAGTGCCGAGATTATTGATATATGCCTCATGTATTTTTAGAAATATTTTCTTGTTTGTTTATTGTTTACTGCCACACTCAGCAATATTCTAAGTACCGGTATATGACAACCTTCCATAAATAGCCGAGTCTGGACCAGTCAGTCCCGTGATTGACATCATGAGCATCGATCAAACAAGTCGTGATAAGATGTTAGTCATATCCCTATTTTGTAGGTCTTTGTGGATCACTAGATTGTCAGGTCAAGATTCTGGTTCAGATTATTTTCAGACCATTGTCATTTAGATGGAAATTGCTGAGTGCAGAGTTAAACAACAAACACTCACAGTCAGTGAAAAAATATTTTGATGTCATGTTAAAACAAAATGGTCCCTGTATTTTCAAATCTCATAAACTCAACACACGCCATTGTGAAAATGTTTTCTGTCACAGAATCCTTGAAACAGTTTGGCATACTTAATAAATACTTGTGTAATCATGGGTGAGTAGGTTTAGTTTTACGCTGCTTTTAGCGATATCATGGCTTGGGTCACTGGAAATGGTTTTGCATATTATGACCAAGTGGGGACTGAAATCCAGGCATTCCATTTAACAAGTTAATGCCTTATTCATCGAGGCATGCTTGCATGTTAAATACGTTATTGTCGATCTGTTTGTCAGAATGATGCCCTGAATGACCCAGAAGTGATGAGCATCGGTCAGTCGGCTTTCATTGGTGTTGCAACAGCCCGTGGCGTTGCCAAGCTTTACAGCTACATGGCCATGAGAGGAAGTGTCAAAGGGAAGCAGCTCCTGAAACCTGAAGTCTGGAAATTGATGACAGTCCCTTTGCGCACTGGACCCGACCTGGTTATAACCTCAGTTAATTTTTCCTGGGGCAGAGGAATAGGATTTCGGGAACTCCCATATCCAAAGTACAAGGTAAGTAGTATGCTTTGTCTCTCAACTCTATACTGGGACCCAAGTCATTTTCCATCAATTGAATAATACTGACATATACCAATCGTATTCTTCATAGTAGACAGCCCAATGCCATACCGGAAGCAATGTCACTTTCCTCCTGCATTAAGGAAACTTGCATCTGCCGTATTCTTCATAATAAATGCCCCAGCACCATACCGGAACTAAAGTCACTTTCCTCCAGCATTAAGGAAACTTGCATCTACCATATTCTTCATAATAAATGCCCCAACAACATACCGGAACTAAAGTCAGTTTCCTCCTGTATAAAGGAAATGTGTGCCTACAGTAGTTACTTGTGGTGATTTTCCAATTTTAATGGGATTATGTGTTACTATCAATATTGAACGTATTCATTAGTCTAGACTGATCCCTGCACATCCTTTGAATGTTGGGCATTCGCAACTGAACATCCTACATACAGTTGTATTTATCATTTTGCCTATTGACAATAAATGAAACAATCCTTTTTAAGAAATAAGAAATGCAGTTGTGTACTTGGTTCAGTGAGAGCAGTTGCTGAATTAGAACTTTTGTCAAATCAGAGTTGATTAATTTTTAAACTCATCCTGTATCACAGGCTTCTCTCTCTTGCTTCGATGCTGAATGGAACAAATAACTTTCTCTTTAGACCTTTCTTGTCCATACGCCCGTTCCCCAGGCTGCTCTACTGATAGGACAGGTCCCTAGTCCCATGCAGAGCATGCAGCACGCTCACCTATCTTCCCACGTGACTACCTCAGAGTGATCATTCTTCATCTTGTCACACCTCTGTGTGGACTTATTGTGAGAATTTTTTAGTTTACTTTAAGAGTTAACAAGAGAAATACTGGTATATCATGGGTAGATGACCTAAGTAGTTTAAGTTTGTACACAGCGTAACATTTTCTTCCTCAGATCTCCACTTGTCATGTGTGGATTGTATTAGCCTGTGTTCCTGGAGTAAGCGCTGTCAGGAATGTGCTCCCTTATCTGAGACAAAACCCCTGCATTCAACTATCTGTATTAACTGCTTGTCATTCTAAGATTATACTGTTAGAAGGCGAGGTGTTTTTGTTGCATCGTCAGATGTCTACAGTACAGTGTCTACTTTTGTTGGATTGAGTCCCATGCTGGATTCAGTTTGCCTTGCCTTAACGGCTCTCTTTACGGAAGTGATTCACCTCATTGAACCAATTCACCTCAGACAGAACATTTCACCATGTTGAACCGGTTCATCTGATGGTTCTAGATCTATCCATCAGCTGAGATTATTGAAATGTTTGGTTTCTTGTACCGATCCAAACCACAGCGCTGATCCAGGTCATGGACTAATCCAGATCACATCAACGCTCCAGCTCACCATTCTGAAGCAGATCACTTAGCTGAACTCATTTACCAACCCGAATCTCTTCACCGTGCTGTATTGTTTCACCAGGCCAAACTGCTTCATACTGCCAAACCAGTTCACCCGGCTGTTCTAGATCACTGAACTATCAGTATTCTTGATCTGGCAGCATTCGTCAATAATCCTTTGTTGCCTGTTGATTCACCACTGTTGCCTTTTGCTATTTCCAACATGCCACATCTTTCTTGCTTTCTGGTTTGTCAGCGCCTATTCTAATTGTGTCTAGGATGCGTCCCAAGATACTTGACCAGCGAGTGAGTTTGGTTTTACGCCACTTTCAGCAATACTCCAGCGATAACACAGCAGGGGACACCAGAAAATGGCCCTCACACATTGTACCCGTGTGGGGAATTGAACCCAGGTCTTCTGCATGATGAGCGAACGCTTTAACCACTAGGCTACCCCACCGCCCCTACTTGACCAACAACAAACCGCAAATTTGTTTTCATGGTTCAGGCCTTGAAGAGGCCAGGAGATGCAGGAATTGTTTTGGTTGATTTGACACACATGGCCGCTTGGTTTTCCAACCATCTACAGCTACTTACAGCGAGATACCAGATGTTCTAAATATACTACCGACAAGAAATAAGGGAACTAATGAAATAATAGCGAATTTGAAACTGCTTTAAATATCCACTAAATCAATTTTAGGCGTCAAGTTCAATAGCTGGTGTGTCCACCATGTTGGGCAACACATTCACAGCACCTTGACGGCATGCTGTTAATCAACTTCCGGATGGTTGCCCGTGGTATTGCCCGCCATTCCTCTTGGAGAGCTGCACCAAGCTGGGTCAGGTTGGCGGTTCCTGGGTCCCTGGCGTTCACCCTTCGACCTCTAACATCCCAGAGATGTTCAATTGGGGACAGGTCTGGGGACTTAGAGGGCCAGTCCAATGTCTGGATACCTTCTTGTCGGAGATAAGCGGAGACAATTCGGGCCCGATGTGGTCTGGCATTATCATCTTGGAATACAAAATTTCGGCTGATAACTCTAGCCAATGGAGCCACAACAGGACGCAATATTTGGTCAACGTATCGCTGACCAGTCATGGCTCCGTTTAATGATGACCAAATCTGATCGTCTGTCATGTGTAATTCCCCCCAAACCATGACACTACCACCTCCATATCGATCATGGTCAAGAATTGCTGCTCTGGCATATCGCTCCCCGCTCTGACGCCAACAACGTTTCTGCCATCTGTAAATCGTAGGCAAAACCTTGACTCATCAGAGAACATGGTGTAACGCCAGTGGCGCATAGCCCGTCCCTGATGCTGCCTATCCCATGCGCTTATGGCGAGCTGAAAGAGTGACTCCCTTAAAAGGCCATCTTGCTTTTAGACGAGCTTGATAGAGTCGGTTTTTAACGGTTGAGGTTGAAATGCGTCTTCCAGTGAGTGTGCGGAATTCTCTATTGATGGCAGGGGCCGATATAAACCTATCGCGTAGAGCAATTAACGTAATGAGACGATCCTGTCGTGGTGTCGTTGATTTTGGTCTACCACGCCCAGGTCTCGTTGCAACCCCACCCGTTTGACGGTACTTATCCCACAGGCGTGAAATTACACTTTTTGATTTACCCATCTGCCGGGCAACTTCACATAATGATGTCCCCCCCCTCTATCATTCCCACAATTCTCCATTTTGTTGCTTCACCGAGATACTGCCTCGGAGGCATTTCTGTCAGTAAGTGTCAATCTCTATTGCATTAGTGATTGCGACTTCTCCAGTACATTTACAGGAGTTAACTTCTGTATGCGCGTGTAGCACATGCTGGGCATATAAATAAAATATCCTGTAATATTACCTTACAGCTTGTGAGTTTTGGGTCACATAAGTTTTTCCCACCTGGTACCCTTTTCCTGCTGGTTGAACTGAGAGAGTACCTAAGTGATTCACAATATTGAATTGATTCAGGTTTAATGTCAGTAGAGCAAACACCCAGACATATTATGCTCAGCACTTGATCTCAGATCACAAGATTCCTCTGTGACTGGGACTCATCACCTTCTGATCTTCACCTTTGATGAATGATTCAGTTCAATTGATCTATCCTTCACCGTAGATATCAGCTCTACATCCACCTGTTGGGGCATTATGAGACAAGCTTGCTACCCAAGATTTTTTTTTCACAACGCTTCACTGTGTCAAGTTATTACAAACTACTCAACAGCGTTTCGGTGTATCGCTGGGTGCTGTATTTGCTTGGTTGGTCATCTTCAGCACCTTTCCATCAGCAAGTTACTGGTAGCCAGAATCCCTTCACCCAGATTTTATGGGTTGCGACTCATCTGGTTTACCAAAGACCTAAGCTGGACCCCATCCTGCATATTGCAATGTAGCTTTGGCGAATGTTAGCGCCTGTTGAAGGAGCCAGGCAGCAGCTTACCCAAAGACAATTGCTAGTAACAATGAATGGTGCCAGATTGACTGTATCAGGTTTTAATCAGCCAGCCAAGAGAGACTGCTTACAGAAACAGCGTGACAGAAACACGCGAAAATGATTCGACTTGGCTGGGTAACTCTTTTTTCTACCTTATTTCAAGCACTGAGTTCAGGTGGAACAGCAGTTATGTCCGACGGTCACCAGGCAGTGATCTACTATCTTCATTAATCCTGAACCATCATTTTGTTCAGCCAACCCAAAATTCCTGAGATCACCAACTGTATGAATTTCATCAGTTTGTTTACATTGTGAACATTCCTGTAGACTGACACTCTCCATGCACCGAACTTATTACATTTAGCACTCACTATCATGGTAGCTCAACTAACTGAACATTCCTATCTCAGGAGATGTCCCTTTTTTCAGAATCATGACTTGCTAGACTTCTCGTTTCCCTCTACCGGCAAGATGCCTACATTTACATCATGATACATCCAGACCATTGCAAGCATCTTTGATTCACTTTCTTGGGGTGTCATTACCTGTTAACAATCCTGCCATGTGGCATATCTATGGCTCATTTTACTCAGGTATCCAAACCAATAACATTATAAGCTACCTACATTGTCTAGGTGTGAGATTTGATAGCTATATCTACAACTATGTTCAAGCCCAGCAGGAGCTACTTGTCCTTCATCTCTACAGGCAGTTCACCATTAAGTTGCTCACACAATCAGGGTGGCAGCTGAATTCAAAGGTAATACCGACCCAATGATTACACTTTGTCAGGGCAGTATGCAAGACATTATGTCATGATGTTTCTGTCCGAGGACAGGTGGGACAAGATTCAGTGTACTAGTGCTGACCGAGTCCAGAACTCAGCGCCAGTGACAACAGTTGCTATGGTAATTTATGTGGCTGACTTACCTGGGCCTGCTGCAGCTTTGCCCTCTTCACATATTTCTGTGCCCGTACATCTGGAACAACAACCCCAGGGAATTGATTCGTCTTCTTGCACAACTGCATTCAGTACTTTGTTAGTTGCTTTATGATCGAAATGTTTGTGGCAGAGCCCTTCACACTGACTCAACACCTGTTCATCGACACATCTCCCAGCAGCTGTGGTGCTCACTTTCTCCATCATCAAGTGGCAGAGCAGTGGTCATCAGGAGGAAAGGTCCTTTGTATCAGTGAATTGTAAATCAGCCCTCTCGTTCTCACTGTTCAACATAGGGTAGTAGTAGTACTGTGGTCCTCCCATTTACTGATACATTCAATTCCATGGTAGTATGGTACATACACCATCTGGAATCAGCAGCTCTGCTTCAGTGGATGTTTCAATTTTATCCTCTAATTGATTCCCTCATCATAGTGGCCAGAGCCAGACACATTCCCTTGGCCAGTCATTGTTCATGCCCTGTCATGTCCCAAACACCCGTCACCAATGGAGTGGTAACTACTACCTCTGATATTTGAATTGATGATCTACCCATTATCTATAGACCAGATGTAAACCTTTGTACAACCATCAGCTTCAGCAATTTGTGTCCCGTCCCAAGTCCCCGACCCTTAGACACGGGACCACGGCACATTAGCCATATCTTTGAAAGGCCTGAACATGTTCTTCCTTCTCCCCCCAGCTCTGACTAGCCAAGGTAGTTCAAACTTACTTGTGACCAGCAAGGTTCATCTACTTTTAGTGGAGCCATTCTGACCTGTGAAAAGCTGGTTCGTTGGTCTAAACAGCCATCAGAACCGAATCCACTACCACTGCCCTCCCAGATCATCCTACTTCGTCATCCACATTCTGAAGTGTACCACGGATCGTCACTAACCATCCATCTATATTCAGGCACATTTATAGAAATCACTGATAGCCAGGGGCTACTCTTTTAAGGTTGCTTCAGCAATAACATCTCCACATAGGACACTGGCTGGATGGTTGATGATAATGGGAAGAATTTGAACATTACTGTGAATTTGGAGAATGAATTTTCCCATTACTGCTCTCCTCAGGTAGTTGCAGAATTTCTACAGCATTATCGGGCTACAATAAAACTGAAGGTAGTACATTGTCAACCTATTTGGCTGCCATTGATTTTGTTTTAGACAGCACTACTAGAACCAAGGTGTCTACCACTCCTGACCTTCAGTATCTGCTTTGTTTGTTCAGACTTGCTGACGAGTGGAGGAAGGTCAGATGTCCTGTATGTGATTTGTCACTTGTTCTCTGTTAACTTGAGTCGCTGCATGATAAGGAATGCCAACAATTAATGTTCAAACTTTCTTTCTAGTAGCATTAGCTACTGAAGATTGTAATTCTGAGTTACATGCACTTGATCTGTGCCATGTGCTATTTGAACCAAAACGACATTGCGCAATTTTTTGGGAGGACTGCATTGTGATGCCTTTGCTGAACTGCCACCCCCAGCAGCATCCAATCCACATGAGACGCGGACATTTGCCTCTACAATGGCTTCACACAACTAATTTTCCCGGACAACCATCTTGAAGGGTCATTTTTGGCTGTCAGATACAGTGTTTTCCTCACATTATCTTAGGGACTTCAAAGTCACTGTTGTCCAGGGTCTGCACCAGTTTCAACCCCTTTTCGTGGCCCATTAGCTGTCGTTGGCCCATCAATGTTGATTAGTGCAGTACATGACTATGCATTCCCTCTTGTGTACATGCTGAATAAATTTCTGAATATTCTTCTGGGATTAGAACTCTTCACTCAGTTTTATTGGGTTATTGCAATTAGTGTCTATATGGATGTACAGTTGTTAGTTCATGTATTTGCAATTCAGAAGTGTTCGACAGTCTCACTTGCTAACCTCTACTCAAATCATGTCAGTGTAGTGAGACCTTCACAATTTCTTTTGTGGATTTTGTAGCATCCTAGCTCCTAAGTACCTTAGCACACCATTGTAGTTTTACTGTGGTAAATAGTGGAAGCCATGTAATGTTGTTCTAGTACTGTTACAGTTACAATTCAGGTTCCTTTTCCCCTCTTTATGATGGGGTCTAGGGGGCGGTCTTGAAGCAGGTGCAGGCCCAATTACAAGTCACCACACTTACGAGGGTACTCTGATAAATCGTGATGAAGTAGCTGACTTGCCTAGCTGCGTCCCCCTGCGTTTGCGAGGGTTGCGGCCAAACACCACATCGCTCGGGAGCACCCATTCCTTGGGAGTGATTGTGGCTAGTAAGCCAATGGGTTCAGCAGAACCCATCACTAGTACAGGTACTATGCTAGTCGGATGTAGCCTCCCTTATTCATTGCTATCTACTGTTGTCATTAGCCTATACGGTATATACTGTCAGTGCTTTTTGACTTTGGGTAATCTGCTACCCGCCATTCAACCAAGGGATAAGTGCAAATTGTGACATAGGATAAGTTTTAAAATTTGGAAACTTTAAACTATAAATTGTATATTTATAGACATATCCTATCTCATGCGATATATGTCCATCCAGCCTCCCCGCTACTCATATTACGGCGGTGGCTCCAAGAAGAGATCACTTTGAGGTAGTATCATGGGTGGGAAGGGGAGCGTGCTGCATGCTCAGCTGGGGCTAGGGATCTGTCCTATAAGGAGAGCAACGTGGGAAACACGGGCATATGGACAAGAGAGACCTACAGGGAAAGTTCTCATTCGTTCCACGCAGCGTCAAAGCAAGAGAGAAAAGTGCAAATCATGAGATATGATAAGTATATAAATGTAAAATTTATAGTAAAAATATCCAGTTTTTCAAATTCATGCTAGAATAGTTACTTATTAATTACTTGATTGTTCTTCAGGGTCAGATTATAACTGGTCATCCTGGGTATGGAGGACAAGTAGGGCAATTTGACCACGTCAACGAGCTGTCTGTGGGCTACATCACAAACCACAACTCTCAGTACGGAATATGGGATGATCCACGCTTCCTGGACCTTGAAGCCGCCGTGTACGACTGCCTGGAAGATTATGTACAAGGATTAAAGTAATCGTGATGAGTTATATATTTCTGTGGAATTAATAAACCTATTTCTGAAAGGTCAATGGAACTTATACATAGATGAATAGAAAGTTAATGCATTTGAATTTTTTTTACAAGTGTTTGTACAAAATTTTATTTTTTTCTATCAGCTCCTGGTATGTTGTTTATTTATCAATTTTAGTTATGTTTTAACCACAAAACGAATGACATTTTTGTAAAGGTTTACCTCAGCTATGAGATTTTTTTTTAAAGAAATCAATTGTTTTGTTTGGTTTTCTTGTTTTTTTTTAATTTTAATGTCAGTTTTGATCATCATTTGTTGCGTCTCACGGAAGTTACTACAAGAAATGTAGTGTCATTAATCTTAGAGTGCAAGAACCATGTCACCTCCTCCTACTATTGTGAAACCAGTATTGAGGAAGTGTATAACAGAAAGAAATGTAATCTGTAATTTTTTAGTAACTTTTGAAGTTTAAAAGCTTGAAAAAGATATTTTGACAGTTGGTAATAGGGTGTTTACACTGAAAATACATTAGATGTACAAAAGTTTACTATGATGGATTAGTATAAAAATATTTATCAGTAAACTTAAGTCTTAAAACTGAATAAGAATTACAGATAAGAAGAAAATGATAATCATTATTAGTAACATTACAGCCTGCTATTTGACACTGTGGCCACAATGTTTGTCTTCTGTGCTTTAATAGCATCCTGTGTTAATTGTTCATTTATGACAGTTGCAGCGAAATCTTCTTAGTGTTATGTATAAACCTTAATATCTTAAACCAATACAAAGTTTTGTAGGGTAGTTGTGTTGGTTATCACAATATACAGATCAATAATCGGATCTCAGTAATCAATCAATAATCAGCTGTGATCATAAACACAGCCACAGACCTCATGTCGACAGTATTGAGACACAGTCCTAACACAGTAAAAACAAAACAGGCATGGATTAATATCATGATCAAGGATACTTCCCGATTAGACAAGCATGGGAGGATATTTTTTACATTGTAATTTTACAAGTCAGGAAACTGTATCAGTTGTTTATGTCTTAATGTAATGAGCATATCAATAAGGAACATACTTTCTAAAGTTTAATTTGATTTTGCACTTTTTAGGACTATTGATTAGTCCCCCTCGCTGAAAATTGGGGGTGGTCATGTAGTCCCATGGTTAAAGTGTTCCCCCCTCCACAGCGAAGAGAGGTTTGATTCCCCTCATGGGTACATTGTGTGAAGCTCATTTCTGGTGCCTGCCGCAGTGATATTGCTGAAATGTTACTGAAAGCTGCGTAAAACTCACTCACTCACCAACACAAATGAGATCAATAACTCCTGCACTATTAGTTAGTAATCATGATTTCACATTTCAGTATTATTTTTCAGATACATGAGACAAAAATATATATCTCTAAATGTGTTGGATAGGAATACAATAAACAATCTCTCTCACTCATGTTTGCACTAAAACATGTTTAAGTCAGACCGAATTTGAGTGCTGAGTTTGGAATACAGGATGTTGAAATAGAGTTTCTTATATGGTATTATATGGGGATGAATTCGAGACAAACTGATTTGTCAGATTAGAGGGATGTCGGTTCAGTGGGAGTCCACAGTACTTTGTTAAGAGGAAAATGAACCCAAAGTATGAGATGAGCTATGCCTTTTACAGGCTTTTATCATTCTCTCCTAGTAAATGAAGCTGTGTATGGTACACTGCTATAAAGGCAAAGGGTGCCAGAAATTACAGAAATGTGTTACAGTTAATGCCTTGATGCAACCTTGGAACAAACCATGGCACCTTGGCAAACATGAGACCAAACCTTGCCAAATTCCATAAACCATATACTTCCTCTATTCTACATTAATTTTATCCAACACTGTAAGTCAATAATCGTGATTTCATTATTCAGTATTATATTCAAGTACATGAGAAAAACATTTCAAAATCTAAATACAAAATACAAAATCATTATAAGAAGGCATATGGTCAGAAATAGTGCCTTTATTGATGTGTCTTGGTTGAAGAACAAATTTTTTTTTTGTAAAGAAACAAATCTTTCTATGAAAGTTGTTTTGTGATGCATATTTTGTAAAACTGGCTGTATCACAGTACATGGTGATAGTTCTTGATCCAGCATCAGTCAAGGGGAGGTCACTCTTGTTGTACTGTGACATTGGTTCAGTCTTCCACCAGACTCCGGAGCTGGCATTTCTCGTAACCACAAATTACCTGCCCTTGATTCTCATAAACATTCTTACCAGCCAATCAGATGTCAAGATAAGGAAATAATGGAATTAGTAAGGTAGAGTTTGTCAATGCCTTTAACATGTATACATTCTTCCCTGCCTTTTGAACTTTTTGAAACCTTTCTTTAGGGCTCTAGAGTTCATGATTTATGGCTGGGTGATGGTGCTGATTTTAAGGGGGCATCACACAATTTGTTCATTTGTGGTAGGTGATGTAATAGAGTAACTGCTAGTCTCTGAAATGATGATTTTTACTGTGAATGGACCATAAATTATGAATGGTCCCTTATACCTTACACTGAAGGGTTTAGCAAGTCAAACCATCTAATGGAAGTCAAGGGCAGTTAATTCAAGATTGTGATATACCGGGTATTAGAAGAATGGTAATGAAAATAGGGCCTTATATGAGAAGTGGATATGCTTCCATACAATCACCAGGTGCTGTCTAGTGCTATCTTCATGTTTGATATGATTATATGTTTTTGTTGCCACTATTTTTCTACATTCCTGATATGATATACACAGTGAACTCCCTCAAAACTGACATCACTTAGGACCGGTGAAAAGTGTCAGTTTCGAGGGATGGTTGGTGAGTAATTAGCAAATAATTAGTAGTTAATAATATTATGCCTTGGCAGGCCACCTCTCATACCAGTGTGTTTATTACTAAGTACACATAATGTTTGGTTGACGCAGTCTCCAAAATAATATTTTAATGATCTGAACATTGATTGTCAGATTAGAGGGATGTCGGTTCAGAGGGAGTCCTTTATATTTTGTTGAGAGAAAATTGAACCCAGAGTATGAGATGAGCTTTGCCTTTAGAGGTTTATAGGATTCTATCCTAGTAACTGAAGCTACGTATGCTACACTGCGATAAAGGTAAAGGGTGCCAAGTATGACAGAAATGTGTTACAGTTAATGCCTTAATGGCACCTTGGCAAACATGAGACCAAAGCATGACACCATTCAATGTCCATAAATCATGTAGTTACTATACGCTATACTTATCCAACATCCATTGATATATACAGAAGTCTTGATCTGGGGTGGTATTCATAAAAGAACTTAAGTCAGAAAAAAACTTACGGTTTTGAAAAACTAAGTTTTTCACTCTTTCTGACTTAAGTTTTGTGATTTTACTTAAGTCATTTTCATAAAGCAGCTTAGGCTTAAGTTTTGGCAATTTCTGACTAAAATCTTAAGACGGGGCAGGGGTAGGCTTAACTAGAAGGTGTTTGACTTGTTGTTTTCACTTGTATTAAGTCTGTGCAGTGGTAATGTTTATCATGTCAACACTTTAATGCATTGTTTTTAACCAAGACAAAAAATCCAAAGAGACATAACATTTACAGGTCATATAATCTATACTTCAATATTTATATAAAAAATATACTTTTACTAACACTTCATGTGCATTAAATGGCGCCCGTGAAGTGCTGTACAAAGGAGTGATTTGAAGGTTTGTACAACTTTCAGTTGTACAAATTACAAGCAGTTCTTATTAGGTACATATGAATACAAACAATTAATGATTGAATAAATAGTTGTTCTCCTACCAAGCCTAATTTAACGTTCTTATTCACATTGAATGCACTCACCTGCCACGCCTCCTATGCCCGTCTGTTTGCCGAGGTCACACCTGGCCCGAATTTTCCCCCATCACAGTCTTCCTTTGCTTCACAGGTTCTGATAACTGCAAACATTCGTCTCTACCCCAGTTAGGTTTTCTTTTCTTTGCACTGTGCGTGTCAGTTTGTGCCATTTTGACCGCAGTATTGTTGTCTGTGATACAATGACAGAAGGGAATCCCCGCTTGACATCACTTTATATTTTCTTGCATTAAAGAGTTTCACCCGAAGTTTTCTACCTCTGGTATTTCCCATTAGCAAAGATCGACTTAACCTCCAACTGAGCTAAGTATTTGACTAAGTCACTTTATGAATATGAACTTAAGTTTCTTACTTAGTTAAGTCATTTTTTAAAAACTTAAGAAAAATCTTAGACTTCTGTAGAATACCGCCCCAGGTCACAAGTCAGGTGTCACCTTTGCAAGTGACTTTGTTCAAAATTCCTTTTATTGACTCAGAAGAAAATGGGTACCCGATGGGATGTCATGTGACTATCTTTCTAATGCCTCACAGGCAGCTTGGGTTATCCAGAGTAATAATAATGAAATTGTAATTTCGGCTCTGTTGAGTAACATATGGTAGAAACTTGGAAAAACATGGATCACCCCCATGGATCTGCCAATGCTTACTGAGAAGGTGTAATTGTAAATAAAACATGCTCACACACACACTTACTCACCCACCCACCAACCCACCGTGTACCTTTGAACTTTCTAATGCAATATTCCACAAGATTGAAAATCAGGTGAGCCCTTTGATATTGTGTAATTTGTTGATGTTGATTGTGAGGACTGTCTGGTGCTTCGTCAAAGATTCTGTTTTACCTGATTTTGTATGCCATGCCTTTATGTATTTGCCTACAGTTGTGTAAGTCTTCCTGCATATTCTTATTCTGCTTTTAACAAGAGTTTCTTGTGATAATGGAAAGTGTTGGTCCTTTCATCATACAGGGTCTTGTGAAGGTCTCAGTAGAGATCTACATTCTTTATGCTCTTTTTAGTGGCATAGAAACAAATTATAGTTATAAAGTATATTTTTATTAAAACTGAATTTGTTTTCTTTCTTTGTATGAACAAACATGCAGCTGAAAACAGAAATCAGTGAGTAATATTTAGCCCCCAGGGTCCAACCCACAGATAGTCTATCCCACATCCCTGAACCACATTATTTTGCCTAATGCCAAGCCTCTGCAGTGTTGAAGCTTTAAATGAAGCAAGTCTAGATTTTCGCGGGTTCTCGGTCTCTCTTGGGCTCTTTTTCAATTTAAGATTGGCTTGTTTGTTACTATCACAATTATATATTCAGAGACAAAGCATTAGTCTGTACCTCAGCGTAAGCCTATGAGAAACTGTTCTCGTGGAATGCCTTGGCATGTGAATGAATGAATGAATGAATGAATGAATGAATGACTATTTCCTCCAGATTTCAATCTGAAGATCATTTTCATGTATACAACAAATATTTACAACAACATATTTACAAAACGGATACTTTCATGTACAGAGCAAAGGCAAGGAAGTAATACTTAAGTCAGGTTTCCATGGAATACGGATATTTACAAAATAGGATAATCATACATCTCCATATCATTTCACCTTTGTGTTCCGTAACAGGAATTTCACTTTCTGTAAAGAGAAACATTCCATCTTCGGGCAGTAATTCTATATGTACGGACAAATTGACATGACAAAGACTGATTCCTGTTGTACATAAAATTTTGACAATGTAGAATTATATCGCAGCTGTGGTCATTACTGTGTCTTTCACAGAGTTCACAATACCATGGAAGCTGTAAAAACCGGTAGCTGTCCAATCCGGCAAGTTGTCAACACCAGCATAAAATCTCAGTCCCATCCTTGGCTTGAAAGTCTATCATCAGCTCTACAATCCAGTAAATTGTCCTAAACCAGATTATTTCTTCAGTCGCAGTGAGTGCCGGTTTAGACAGCATGCACTAATTTGAACATTTTCCTCGAGAATTGATTTGTGCTCAAAATTGTAAGCTATCGCTATATTACAGATAAACATATATCAAACAATATACTCTATGTACAACGTAAGCCTATGAGAAACTCTGATGCCAGGGTGTGTGTGTGTGGGATCGTGTCTTGCCAGACGAATTAGAACGCGATTATCACTGCCATTGGATTTGCTTGGTCGTCCAGGTCACGGACAATACCTTACTTCACCTGCTGCCATGGACAGCCTAATAAATCGACTAATAAATGTAATCAAGTTAGCAACAGGACATCCCTGTATAATGCATTACAGTTACTTGCCATCGTGTGTTGTCATAAAGTCAAGAAAAGTTCATTTGTATACACAAAGAACTTAGTTATGCACCCCCAGTAGTTTTGCAGTGATAGGTTTGCAACTCACACATGAAACCTCTTGGAACGGCATGAGTTTATATGACCTGTCCGATCATTTGATTCATAAAAAAACGACAAAACGTTTGGGATCCTTGTTAAGTTTATGATACACTGATTTTCATAACCAACCTTGTTGGTACAAGTTTGGCCCTGGAATGTTTCATGTTGAATTTACAGGTGAATGCGAGCATTCAAAATGCCATTTTGCGTGTTACACCATTCAAGGTCAGCGTCCTGATGCTCTGAAGGGACAGCCTATGCTATTCCTCTTGTAAAGCAGCTTCTAATTTTGTACAAGAGGGCTGCACAACGACCAATCATGTCTCAGAAAGGGTTAAGAGCGGGGCTCTTTCAGTCGTGAGATATATCAGAGGTGCTTAACTAAGTTCTTAGTGATACTATAGTCTTATCGTCTTCTGAATCAGTGGAGCGCATGCTCCAACTATGAATTTGTACCTGGCGCCTTTGGAACGTATGAACATGCGATCCATAGCTTTTCAGATTTTGCGTGAGGTATGTGTTTTATGTTTCACGTGTGCATACCGCCATTGTAGGTCCGGGTTAGAACTGATCGTCAGCAACTCATGCTTGTCACATAGGGCAACTGACGGGGTCAGGTGGTCAGACTCGCTGACTTATTGACACATGTCATTGTATCCCAATTGCGTAGATGCTCATGCTGTTGATCATTGGATTGTTTACCCGAGACTCGATTATTCACTGACCGCCTCCATATAGCTGGAATATTGCTGAGTGCGGCGTAAAACTAAACACTCTCGATAACATGGAAAATGCATTTTGCCCATTCATAAAAATCATTTACCATCAAATTCCAATTATCTCCCCTTGAAGACCAATGCAAAATTTTCAACGCCCTGTAAATTTCACATTTACAGAATTGTAAATGTCTCGTAAATTTCATCTTTGCAAAATAGTGTGCTGCCTTACACAACCAACCAGCATGTCCGTTCCAGACTACTGGGGTATAATCGCTTTCAAAATCTTGGAGCTTGGATTGATTAATGTTCATATGCGTGTATGATATCCGTTCCTGTATTTGTAATGCCTGCTTTTTATCCAATAAAACTACATGATAGGTGGGCGTTTAATCCTTGTCGGATAGTTTAGTCAGGTCTAGAAAAGAAGTTGTTTTTATTTCAGATTTTACAGATAGCTGTAAATTCTAAACGTTTTAGTTTCTTGACATGTTTGCGATTATTTTTCTTTTGAACCAAGCGAGTATCTGTGTTCACATAATCACGATATGGTTGAAATATTGCCAATGTGACTTTAAATGTTACCTCACTCACTGTGTATTTACGTTTGTTGGGGTTTTAAGACCGTATTGACCCATAGAGATCAGGGTTACAGTCAGTATTCGGCAACGCAGATTTGCGTCACCTGTGAAGATCGCGTTAGAATTGATCTTCAGCAACCCAGATTTGTCTCACTGTGAGGATCTGGAATAGAATTGGTTTTCAGCAATCCGTGCTTGTAAGAGAAGACTAAGAGAAGATTAAAACATGTCAGAAATTGCGATTGATGTCGATGAATGATGCTAATGATGTCGATCACTTGACAGACTTGCCACGATTCGGTTATTTACAGGACGCTGTCATATAGCTGGAACATTGCTGAGTGCCTTTACGAAAATTAAACCAAAGTGATATACTGGTTTTAAATAGGTACATTTCACGAATCGCGTATGCTCATGTACCTACCAGACTATATGATACAACGTTCAGAGAGTCGTGTATAGATGTCCCCAAATGTCTCTTTACTGGACGAATTTTTCAAAAATGCAAATGATTATATAAAGAATTATATAGCATTTCTCTTCTGCCTAATGCTAAAAGCTTTCAACTCCCTTTGATGAAACTCCATCAAGACTTTGTACGACTGTTACGACAGTAGATACCTGTAAACGTTCGTGCCTCGCGAAAGGAATCTGGCTGCCAGAGAACTTTCATGTCTTTCGTCCGGCACATGTTTATATTTGGGAGATGCGGATGTGTTGTGACATTCATGCCTATAGCGGAACGTACATACTGAACCTGTGTGCTTGACGTAAAAGGCGACTTATGGTATCGGCTGGTCAGGCTCGCTGACATGTCATCGTTTCTCACTTGCGAAGTTCGATGCTCATGCTCTTTATGTATTATTATTTAGGTACACGCCGCCACCATATAGCTGAAATATTGTTGAGTGCGGCGTAAAACTGAACCCACTTACCATTCTTGGCCTAGGCTTTTTTTTAGATCCCAAAGGTTAGCGTAATACAATATTCTTTCTTATCCTGACTAATTGCTTAACTCTCAATCATCTCAAACTGTTGTGGGTTCGAGGAGGATGATTTCAAGAGCAAAAATTATTCCCAATTAAAGCTAAAAGCAAGAAATAAACACTGACAATGATGCTTGGATGTAACTAACAGATAATCCAAACCGAATACAATTACTGAAACAGATTACTTTCATGGGATGTTTAGGACTGCACAGCATACAAAACAAACGTTTCCCAACAAGCTGAGAATATGTCATTGTATCCCATTTGCGAAGTTCCAAGCTCATGCTGTTGTTTATAGAATTGTAGGGCCCAGATTTGTTTATTTGCTGACAGCCGTCATATAGCTGGAATATTTCTGAGTGCGGCGTAAAACTAGACATACTCAAGGGGAAATTGCCCTTTACACGTAAAGAAAAGCCATACAGGTACGTCTTCGTAACTATCATCTTTTCATAATTGAAAATGTCTCATAAATCTCATCTTTACAAAGTTGTAAACGTCTCAATCTCATCTTTTCAAACTTGAAAATGTCTCATAAATCTCATCTTTACAAAGTTGTAAACGTCTCAATCTCATCTTTTCAAACTTGAAAATGTCTCATCAATCTCCTCTTTATATAATGGTAAATGTATAGGGCTTGCTCCGTTTAATGTGTCTTAGTCACTAAACGTGTCTTACTGAAACGCACAGATCCTTTGACCCTCTTAGTTCTGAAAACCAATGAGAGATGGGATAGCCCAATGGCCAAACCGTTCGCTCGTCACCTTACAACCCGGGTTCGATTCCCCTTTTGATCACAGAGTGTGAAGCCCATTTCCGAAGTGACTCGCCGAATGGTGGAATATTGCTAAAAGCGGCGTTAAACATCATTCACTCTTGGTTCTAAAAGATAATCCAGAACACCTTTAAAATATTTTTTATACTCGAAACCAATTTACAATGTACAAGGTATACATATCGTATCATCTTATAGACAATAATTTTCAAAATCCAGTTGTGTAGCATAAGCTGAGCGAAAACGTCAAAACAACATGGGACGATCTGAGAGAGACTGGCTTCATGATAATTGATATTTCAGTATCTTATGTGCACATAATAGCCTTTGTAAGCGTGAAGGCTGCATTTCAAAATAAACATTGCATGTCAAGGTGAAGGTTTTTATCTCTTTTTTACATAAAAATGTTTTGCAAGCGTTCATTTAATGCTATAATTTATGTTTCTTTTCTATGCAGTTGTTAATATTACAAGAACGTAATAAATGAAAGGCTGGTCTTCATATCCATGTCTCATATATACGTATAACTCTCACACGAAAGCGGTGAGGGCCACGATGGTGATAGCATCTGCTCGTGGTAGAATGTGTGAAGCCCATTCCTGGTGTCCCCCGCCGTGATATTGAAGCACTATTGCTTAAAGAGGCGTAAAACTAAACTCAGCTGTCGTGGCTATCGTGACCCTGAGTATGTTCTTGGTTAGTCACTTGGTGGACATCTGCAAGATGGCTCATGCGGCATAAAGCAACAGTTACTCACTCCCCATGGCCATATTTGCATGGAACGATCATGTATCTCCACAATGAATTCGTGTAAAAAAGTGTATAAAAATATCCTTTTACCATTTGGACCCACTGGCATCAAACAATTCCACAAAGTTCAGGACTAACAATCCGTCTCCAGAATCTCTCGGCCATCTCCGGGGATATTTGTTGTGCCAGTATTATCTTCTCAAACACAAAACTACAAACGTCAGGCGCGTTCTTGGGGTGTCTGTCATAAAGCGAAGCTGGTACGTCCAAATGACGGGCGTTGAAATGCTTAGCCAGTATTCCTGTGATGAAAGCGTCTTCAATGTTTACGTACGGGAAATACCTAGACACATTGAGGATATTCAAAGCCAGAGCGTTTGGCATCACGTACATATTGCCCTTCACATGAGGAGGATACCAATTAGGCGGGTAGGCGTCCTTGGAAACTTTGGCTTTTAGAATTGTCCTGTCCACGAATTCAGAGAAAGCCAGCGGTCCGTATATGGTGTTTTGCATTTCCGTTGAAACTAAAAGGTTTGTTATCCTTGGAATGTCGGGGAAGGAGTCTTCATCGACCTTCATCACAAACTGTGCACCAGGACAGAACGTCTTCATCCATTTCAACCCTGACAGAACCTTCAGCGTCAAATTGAAGTACGACTCCACAAAATCGGCCATTACAATGTCGCCATGCACTTCCGCTTCTTCGCGGACTTTCTTATCTAATTCATTATTCGATTGTGTACCGAGAAGAAAAACCAGTTTTGTTTCGCCATATAACTTTCTTTTCGGCCATGGTTTATCACGAGCGACGCTCCCCCATGTGTTTCGCACGCTACTCCTTTGCCTTACATGTTCATGCATGGAAAGAACCATTATCAACAACAGAGGACTACTTTTTTCCGGACACACCTCGATGGCCTTGATGGAGAAATTGTAGTCAACCGGCGTAATGATAGAATTCCTTGGAATAAACACATCCGGTGATGAAAGTAGTTCCTGGTGCCCATAGAACATATACAGTGGATTGACGGTCTGTTTCTTACACGGGGGCACAGTTGGAACGGGACAGGCATCGCTGCAGTTCTGTTGGTCGTGTTCCTGGTTCTGGGTCGTTCCGTTGTCACGGACTTTTCTTCTAGGTATGAGGTCGAGGGTGAAGAGGATGGTGAGTAGGACAAAGAGGTTGAGGGCGGTGATGGACAGGAGGTGCCGCTTGGTGAACTTCCTCAGTGCTGGTATCCGGAACGGCATTTCTAGGATATAAAAGTTACATATTAAGTGTCCATTCTGAAACAGTAAAAGCTGTAACACAAGGCGGTAACGGGCGTCGGATGTTATTGTGTTGAGTGAGTGTAGTTTTACGCCGCACTCAGCAATCCAATCCGCGATTCGAACCCACACCCTCAAAGTCGCTGAGCGGGTGGGCTGTTGACTTTGTGTGTTTTATGTAAGATAAAATAAAAATGATACAGAAAACGTTTGGTTAAAGATGTAGAGAATATATTAAAGGATGCTGATTGAGTGATGTGTTCAGAAATCCACATAATTATTCCCCCAAATTGGTTTCATTACCAGTAGAAATTACGTTAAGAGACCATTCCTACCAACCCTTACGAAGTTGCGTTATTAATAGTTCTAAAGGAATTAATTATAAACTAATTAGAGAAATCCAGTTTTCCGATTACCGTTTAATGCTCGACAAATTATTGTATCTCCTCCTTTTGAAATTAAAAACAAATAACCACAATTTTCCAGTAGAAACAGGAGGACAGAACATGTCCTCTGTGCAATTCTCCAACCAGTGCACATGAAATACAGTGTTTGCAACAGAACTTTGTCTTTACATAAATGAATTTCATTCTAAATATCAGAAAATATGAATGTTTAATCTGCACAAGTAAAATATCAGAATTGAAGAATCTGTCAAATTATTGAAATATTGTTTATAAAAGTATAAAATAACCTCCCGCTCTCACATCACCATTCCTGTCTGTTAATCTATGTATACCACCGTGGGTGGTTTTGAGAAAATAAACATGTCATGGCGATTAGGTGCCGGATGGGACTCAACCCGAAGAAGCACTAGAATCTGTACTTTACTAAGATAGCGTAATCCCAAATACTAGTATTACATATTTTACATTTGACCACTTTCTAAATAGCATTGTGAGTGAGTGAGTTTAGTTTTACGCCGCACTCAGCAATATTCCAGTCTGTAAATAAAATCGGGTCTGAACTAGACAATCCAGTGTTCAAAAACATGAGCATCGATCTGTGCAATTGGGAACCGATGACATGTGTCAACCAAGTCAACGAGTCTGACCACCCGATCTCGTTAGTCGCCTCTTACAACAAGCATAGTCGCCTTTTATGGCAAGCATGGGTTGCTGAACAACCTGTTACCTACTACAACCTGTTCACACGGTTTTACTACCAGTTTGATCTAAATAACAAATTGTTGGCATTGTTATATCCTTTGTTAGTACCAGGAACTTACACCATATATGCACAATGGGCTATTGTATAAATCGCAAACTTTAATGAGCTCCTTCACCCCATTATACCTCACCTGTTGCTCAAGGACACAAATGCAGTGAGCTGTGGTTCCGGGAGGCACAATCGGGTTGTTGTCTAATACAGATTACTAAACAATTATGAGGCCACCCTACAACCTTTCTTTAATTAGAACAGCATCAATGACATTATGTAACCGTTTCTTTGCCAAGCCTCGCATACGCACTAAGCATAGATTTACCTATTACTTTGATAGTATCGTTGGTGACCTTGCCTTATACCAATAACGATTTAATCGGTGTTATGACCGTTTACGGTCGTGGCGAATTAATCAAGCTGAGTATAAATTTTCATTTAGCATTTGCTGTTTATTATGACAGAGTGCTTGGAAATTTGTCATGGAAAAATGTTATGGAAAAAGGTCATATGAAAAACAACTATTGTCAAACATCCTGTTTTCCAATTATTTACTTTGTATATACTGTATTTTACAAATTTTATATTGTAAAGATTATCAGTTAAGTACATGTATTCCTTTCAGTGTGAAGCTGTAAGCAATTGGATTTTATGTAAACAGAAGAAATTAATGGACTTATTACTATTTATTTGTTTTTAAAGAATTATGGGATTAAAAGTGACAAGTCATATAATTGTTTGTTTAACTTGCTTTGAGCTTGACGAATTCAAGCCGATTAATGAACTCATGGGATTATCAGTTCATTCCTTTACTCAAGTGGCTTCCTTCTAACACATAATCTAAGACATGAGATGAACTAGGAGCTCGGTCATCCAAGATGGAGGTACTGACCACAAGTAAGGGAGGCCTGAAAGTAAGTATGATGATATTTGTATACGAGGCCTTCATCAACGAAAAGTAAAATTTCTTTAACATCCTTGAGAGGCATGTTTAGAAGTTGTTAATGCTGCTTGACAACGATACAAGAAGCTGTATCGAAACGTCGCTCCATCTGATTAAAGAAGCTGTTCATCCATATAGTTTATCCTTATCTGAAGTAAAATTTGGTGAAAGTGCACCAAGCGACCATGTACAAAATGCAGCCGCAGCTTGCGATGAATCTAGACAAGGAATGTCCTCAGCTTGGTATTGAACACAACCATACACCAGACAACAGCCAGGAAGCCCTAACCAAAATTCGCAATGCCATGAGAGACCAAGCTGCCCAAACCAGGCCACATTTTTGCCCACACGGTCTTGTCAACCATCGCTAAGATGTTTGCAAAACACACAGTGAGAAATCCCCCCCAGAAGAGGGGGAAAAGTCACTTCCAACTCCAGAAAATACTTGGAAATCTGTGATTACACAATGATATGTCATATTTACTAAGAAAGTGAAATCCCAAATATGACATATGTTGCAAGAAATCTGATGCTGTTCCACATTTCTTCAAAAAAAACCAAAAAGTTTAAACCATAAACCATAAATTATGAACGGTCCAAAGATAGACGTTTAGGTAAAGATTCTTACACGTTTATCAAGCTCGAAGACAACAGTGAAAGAATCTATACTAATACGACAATCTATGCAAAAAAAACCAAGAGGTTTGAATCCACAAGCTTGTAAATTTAGAGATTAGATTGAGCAAGGAAATTGTAGCAAGAAAAGACAAGGGGTTTAGCTGGGTAAGTGTAAGGATATTCAACACCGTACCGTCCTACCT
The DNA here is from genome assembly GCF_037392515.1 of Haliotis asinina. NCBI lineage: Eukaryota > Metazoa > Mollusca > Gastropoda > Lepetellida > Haliotidae > Haliotis > Haliotis asinina. Next base: position 25,625,982 of record NC_090281.1, on the reverse strand, counting down.
TATGTCATCTCGACCGTAGCCTGACTCTTCATCACTGACTCTTAGCCTTTAATGTACCCACAATGCAACGCGGGTTCTTATATTACGTGGCGTTACTCGCTACGAGCAGGGAGCCTCTATAAACGCAGAGTATCCCTGCTACGAGCAGCGGAGTGAGGGGATTAGTAAATGACAAATGGTGTGAATACGGGCTACCGGATACATGATACGACTTGAACCCTGTGATCGGGTGATCGCTTTCGCTGTTATTAGTTTCAACTCAGTTATTCTCTCAGGGAAACCACCCGTGACGATTTGCGTTTGAACTGATCTGCATCAACCCATGCTTGTCTTGAGAAGTGACTAACGGGATCGGGAGGTCAAGCTCGCTGACTCGGTTGAAAAATGTCATAGTATCCCAATTGCGTAGATTGATGCTTATGCTATTGATCACTGGATTGTCTAGTTTAGACTCGATTATTTACAGATCGCCGCTATATAGCTGGAATGTTGCAAAGAGTGGCGTAAAACTAAACACACTCACTCTCAGAGAAACCACCAACGACAATTTAATAGATGAAAATATTGCTGAATGAGGCTTTAAGCAGTGTAAAGAATTGGTGGGGGGGTTTAGGATTAGTGGTTGAAATATATCTGATTTGTTAGGTGTTTAACTCCACATTCAGCAATATTCCACCTATATGGCGGCGGTCTGTAAATAATCAAGCCTGGACCAGACAAAACCGCTATTCACATCATGGGCTAAATGAAATATTACTGCGTGAGGCTTTTAAGCAGTCCAAACAAGACTTATGAGATCTTATATCTCTGACGCAAGCCACAAATGGAATGCGGATACTTATGCCCGACTTTTATTCCCTTGCCATTCTATACAATTAGTTTCTATACATTGTAGTTAGGACTGATCTGCGTATGAACGCGCCTGCGTGCGTTTTGTGATATAAGGAAGGCCTTTGATAGAGTGTGGCATAAGGGACTTCTACATAAATTACAATTGTATGGAATATGTGGTAAATTACTTGATTGGTTGGATAGTTATCTCCATGAAAGAGTCCAGAAAGTTGTAATAAATGGTTACAATTCCGGGCATAGATCTGTATTAGCTGGTGTCCCCCAAGCATCTGTGCTTAGGCCATAATTATTTCTTGTCTATATAAGCGACCTTGTTGAAAATATAGAATGCCATATAAGACTCTTTGCTGATGACACTTCACTTTATGTCTTAATAGAAGATCCTACTGACGATGCTAAGTGCCTCAATAAAGATTTAGAAAGGATTTCTCAATGGACAGTACACTAGCAGGTCAAATTCAATCCATCCAAAACAGAAACCTTACTGTTTAGTAAAAGACGTTCCACAGAGACCAGTCCGAGATTATTTATGCAAAATATCCCAATAAATGAAGTTTCCGAGCACAAACATCTAGGCCTCTGGTTTCAAATAGATGCCAACTGGACCGTACAGATAAATTGTCTATTTGATAAAATTTCACCAATGACAAATTGTTTAAGGAGTTATCAATATCGATTATTAAGAAAAACATTATTTATCATGTATAAATCCTTTATCCTGTCATTATTTGATTATTGTAGTTGTATATGGGATAATTGTAAGTTAACCAGGCATCAATTCTTTACCCGAAGAACTTAGATTTATACAATCATCAAGCGAATTCAAAAACAAAATTACACCATATTGTAATACTTCATTCGGTTTTGATATCAATATCGGAAACAGGTTCTGTCAAATAATTCACTGCAGACTCCGACTGGAATGCAGCGATTTAAATGCCCACAAGTAAGCAGATTTATATCTGAAAGCTCAACATGTACATATGGTGCTTCTTCCGAGGACACTCTTCATTGTCTTTTTGTATGTCCAAATTATGATGCCATAAGAAAGAATTTATTCTATTTCAAATATGGTAATTTAGAATTATCTAGTGCTATATATCATGACATTATTAAATCTCCCCATGCCTTTATTACCAGCTCAAAACGCATTAACTAAGTATAAGTCTTTATCTAGCCCTTTGAAGAACTGTACGTACTTGAAAAACTGTACGTGTTTTAGATGTGTTTTGGTTGTATGGATGTTTATATTCATGTAGGTTATATGCTTATTGTTATTATATCATGTACCTTTCAAATATTACTATGAAATGTAAGTCGCATAATGTATGATTTTTTCTGGAGAGGTATTAGTATAAGCGGATTGCTTGTTTGCCGATCTAGTTCTGTACAATGTAGTGAACGTCCGGACGGGATCTCATGACTTAGATCATGTAGTAGGTTATTATTCACTTGTATTGTGACAGATAGTAATTCAACAATTTCCGTGATGTAGTGAAAAGTAATTATAACATATGTATTTCCTTTATATTGTTGAACATTAATAGATTTGAGAATGTTTATTGGTCATATAATTGCATTTGTGTGACTTTCAAACCATATAAATTAAGCAAAATAGAAACTGTACCGGGACTCCACCCCGCTAGGCCGCTACCCGCTAGTCCGCGACGGGTAAATGGCGTAATTCAGTACCGCTAGCCCGCTAAGCTGCTGTGCTGTTCTAATAATTTACTCCCTCTGTTACCGCTACAACTGATTAATGCAGACAACACCTCGGATAAGGAAAACTAAATTAAAAGGAACAAAAAAAAACTTTTACATAAGCTTTTATTGACGTTTCAATCTCATCTTCGGTACACACTGTCCATCATGTGTCCAATCTGTACGTAACAAAACATACTCATCTTTATCGGAAATCATAAAAATAACATACCACCCGCCGTAAATTCCATGATAGGGTATCTATTATAACATTGCTGAGACTGATCTTACCTAAGAAAACACACTCTACTTACCGTCTATCAAAGCATTGCAGAGTAATGAGATTAGAGTAGGGAGGGAGTAATGAGACTGGAACAGCCACATCGCGGACTACCGGCACACATAATCAATCGCGGTCTAGCGGGATGATGCCTGTACCGGCACTCGTTGTAGGGAAAAATATACCAAAATGGCTGGCGCTTTTTGTAAACTTTAAAGTAGAATCACATATGAGTCGTGACAGTGATCAGTGGCATTGACTCAAAAGGAAGGAAACAATAATTTCATTACCTTAAACCATGTGTTACACTTTCAGAATACACTGCAGTACATATTACAATACGCTGAGACACAGCACAATAAAAACAAAAAATGGAAGTCGCGGTGGCTGAGCAGGCTAGGCGGCTGACTTTGTGTGCTGGCGATTAGGTGCCTGACTCTGAGGGTGCGGGTTCGAATCCCGGATGGGACTCAACCGAAAAAAGTACTAGAATTTGTACTTTACTAAGAAAGTGAAATCCCAAATATGACATATGTTGCATTTGACCACTTTCTAAATGGCATCGTGTAATCATAAAAAATGACAATACCCAATCTTATTATTTCTAGATTCATATTATTAGACATGGGCTCAGCACTAACGCGGGTGACATGAATGTTTACATATGTTCATTAGTAAATAGTTAACCACACTGACTGGGCAGGAAATGATCACGGAAGTGTGTGAAGCACGCTCCCATTCGTACAATGATACACAATAAGCATGCGGGACAAAGTCCTACACTACCTCTGTAAATGCTGAACGCAGCGCAAGATAATATGAATCCCGCTGATATTACACATGATATAATCCAACTATCAATGCTGCAACATAGCGACACATCACTTATTGTTCATCAACAAATTCTCAATTAATACGAAAATATTTACTTACTTTCTGTCACGAGTGTATCGGGGTTTGAGTCGTACACATCCGCGCTGGTTTGTAAGGCTCCGGGAGATGGTTCACATCTCGTCTCCATGGTCACAGTTAGCTGCGTGTTCACGTGATTATTACGCTAACCACTAGGGCGGTAGCTAATGAATTATTGACATGTTTGCCTCGTCACCTCTTAGTGTTGGGTCAAGAGAGCGAATGTGCCGTTTTAATTAAGTTGGTCTTCGATGTGTTGTCGTTGCTTAATCATTGAAGGCAGAGTTGATTGGATTTTATCTTTGAGTCTATATTGCTCTGTCTGATGGTAAGCACCACCCTGACACGCGTGTCCAGGGCCGAGACTCTCGAAGCTCTCTTAGCGCTAAGATAATCCTAAGTGCCATATTTTACCGTTAACTTACGACTGTCTCAGCGCTAAGAGTGTTCCGACAATCTGGGGCCAGAAGGGGTAAACCGCCTTTACTGGTGGTTGGTTTGTTGTTTAGCGCCGCACTCAGCAATATTCAAGCTGTGTGGCTGCGGACTGTAAATAATCGAGTCTGGACCAGACACTCCAGTGACCGGCACCATGAGTATCGATGTTTGCAGTTGGGACACAATGACATATGTGTCAACCAAGTCAGCAAGACTTACCACCCGACCACGTTAGTCGCCTCTTGCGATAGGTTCTAGCCCAGATCTTCTTGGTTCTAGTCGAGGGTCGACTTATTCACGGACCGTGGTCGTATAGCTAGATTGCTGACTGCGGCGTTTAACTACAAACAAACAAAACCTTCGGTTTCAGTTTCAGGGTATCTTTTGTATTATATGATTTATACAACCTTACAACCATTATGGGTATTGTTTCCATATTTCAGTTGATCGAGTTACACTATTTTGAATGTGTTCGTCACTGGTCCTTTAGTACCTTCTCCGCAACTTATTTACTTATTTACGTCTGAAAGTATATATGACATGTAGTTTACAATTGCAATCAGCTTCAAATACTCAGTAACACCCGGAAATTGGCCATCACATGATGTTTATCTCCTAATTTCGGCCTGTGGCCTTCATACGTAATAAAGCTTTTCATGATGATGATATGTTGTACAGTAAATTTTAGGATGTTTAACATCTGGTCCTATCAATTCATCTTAAAGCAGAATAAAAACTCACTCACTCACTCACTCACTCACTCACTCGGTAATCTCATGAAGTAAATGAAAATACATATCAAATGTACTGATGAGACACTTTATCAAAAAAATAGCTCAAATCCATCCTGTAATATCCTCTCATATGGTCTACATCACCAGACGTTTGCACCTGAAAACAGCAAACTGTATGACAAAAACATAATCCTCATTCACATCCCACTTGTCTTCTTCAAGACCGGGCAGGTAGAGTAGTATAGTGGTTAAAGCTTTCGCTCGTCGCGCCTAAGGCCCGGGTTCGATTCCCCACATAGGTCTAAAGTTTGAAGCCAGTTTCTGGTGTGTCCCGCCATGGTAATGCTAAAATATTGCTGAAACTAAAGTCACTCACTCACTCATTAACCTTTGATCCTCACTAAGGAAAGGGCAATTAATTAGAGTTGTGGTTATAGGGCTGTTAATGACAGCCTTTCTTCAGGGTCCCCAATGTATTGTCTCAGGGCTGAACGATTACGTAACGGGATTATCTGCACCTGTGCCTTAAGCCTGTGTGTTTTGACAAGATGTATTTTGTCGGTTATACTTTTTAGCTTGCCGAATGAATGAATTCGATAAATTAGTACTAATTACAATTACATTGATTTACACGTTGGTTTACATTGCGCCATGCTGTATCCCGTGTATGTTCCTCGTGTATCAAACAAAGTTTCTAGTTTCTGACAGAACTGGTCTTCACAGACTTGTATATTTCATAAAGAAACGCCAATTGAAAAATTATTTAATTTTATGCAATCCGTACAACACGAATTTTAGTATTTTTAACACTTAAGGTGCAGATTAAACACCACCCTTGGTAATATAATGGATTAATATATCCACTGTCAATGTGCCTGTGCAACAATGTTGCATGATTGTGTGTAGAAAGGATATAAACGTAAATTGTTCGTCATTATATTCCTATCGGATAGCAATTGTCCAAGGTAGCAGTTGTCCTAGGTCACAGTTCTCCCGATGCCTATTGTCCCGCTCCGTTATGGAATGTTTATTGTTTAAAATAATTGATTTTCATTTTGGATAACATATTGAACTTGGTATTCTGCACTCTTTAATTCGAGGTAAGCCCCTTTGAGCGCACAGTTCGACAGATTCCCACGAACCCGCGTGCGACAGTTTTCGATGGACGGAGAAATTATTTACATTCCATATATGGAAAGTGTTCTTTGGAAGCTGTCCGCCTTACGATTTCAAGTCGTAAGGGATAATAAGCATGATTTGTTTGGTTGTTTTTTGTAGAAGGTAGTGAGTAATAAGAAATCGATACTTTATGGATGACAAGTTCGATAGCATATATTGTCTTTACTATCTATGGAATGCTTCTGTGTGTTTTAATAATCGAACAACCGAATCACCAGTCAAGCAGATAAACAACAGTTCTCTAATGAATAGATAATTGCATGGAGAGCTTGCGTGACTGTCTTTTCCACAAACTGTCCAGATATATGTGGGTGTTACAGAGGTATGCTACAGGAGGGTTACATGCATGTTACAGAGGTATGCTACAGGTATGACACATGGATGTTACAGAGGTATGCTACAGGAGGGTTACATGCATGTCACAGAGCTATGCTACAGGTATGACACATGAATGTTACAGAGGTATGCTACAGGTATGATACATGAATGTCACAGAGGTATCCTACAGGTATGATACATGCATGTTACAGAGGTATGCTACAGGTATGATACATGGATGTTACAGAGGTATGCTACAGGAGGGTTACATGCATGTTACAGAGGTATGCTACAGGTATAATGCATGGATGTTACAGAGGTATGCTACAGGAGGGATACATGCATGTCACAGAGCTATGCTACAGGTATGACACATGAATGTTACAGAGGTATGCTACAGGTATGATACATGAATGTCACAGAGGTATCCTACAGGTATGATACATGCATGTTACAGAGGTATGCTACAGGTATGATACATGCATGTTACAGAGGTATGCTACAGGTATGATACATGGATGTTACAGAGGTATCCTACAGGTATGATACATGCATGTTACAGAGGTATGCTACAGGTATGATACATGCATGTTACAGAGGTATCCTACAGGTATGATACATGCATGTTACAGAGGTATGCTACAGGTATAATACATGGATGTTACAGAGGTATGCTACAGGAGGGTTACATGCATGTTACAGAGGTATGCTACAGGTATGATACATGCATGTTACAGAGGTATGCTACAGGTATGATACATGAATGTCACAGAGGTATCCTACAGGTATAATACGTGGATGTTACAGAGGTATCCTACAGATATGTTACATGAATGAGACATAGGTATGCTACAGGAGGGTTACATGCATGTTACAGAGGTATGCTACAGGTATAATGCATGGATGTTACAGAGGTATGCTACAGGAGGGATACATGCATGTCACAGAGCTATGCTACAGGTATGACACATGAATGTTACAGAGGTATGCTACAGGTATGATACATGAATGTCACAGAGGTATCCTACAGGTATGATACATGCATGTTACAGAGGTATGCTACAGGTATGATACATGGATGTTACAGAGGTATGCTACAGGAGGGATACATGCATGTCACAGAGCTATGCTACAGGTATGACACATGAATGTTACAGAGGTATGCTACAGGTATGATACATGAATGTCACAGAGGTATCCTACAGGTATGATACATGCATGTTACAGAGGTATCCTACAGGTATGATACATGCATGTTACAGAGGTATGCTACAGGTATAATACATGGATGTTACAGAGGTATGCTACAGGAGGGTTACATGCATGTTACAGAGGTATGCTACAGGTATAATACATGGATGTTACAGAGGTATGCTACAGGAGGGATACATGCATGTTACAGAGGTATGCTACAGGTATGACACATGGATGTTACAGAGGTATGCTACAGGAGGGTTACATGCATGTTACAGAGGTATGCTGCAGGTATAATACATGGATGTTACAGAGGTATGCTACAGGTATAATACGTGGATGTTACAGAGGTATCCTACAGATATGTTACATGAATGAGACATAGGTATATTACAAATGTATGTATGGATGTGACAAGTATGTTACAGATGTGATACATGTGTCAAGATCACAGATGATTTCGTTTATATAATTAGTTTATGGTACTGTAAATAGATGTAGTATGGTATTGTTAGAGTGTGTTATATATTGTTGGGAGTTGTTGTTAGATTATGTTCGGTAATACTATGGGAACAGGGTTATGTTCAGGGAAGCGTGACCAGGTATGGCCAGAGAGCTGAGGTGTTAATTTGTAAACAATAGAGAGTTGTTGAGTAGCTTGGGTATGGGAGGTCAATATAAATAGTGAGGAAGGGTAGTAATCTGGACAGTCAGCCAGAATCACCACTGTGTTCACCTGTATGGGTTCAACTTTTGTATGGGATTGCATCTCACGCTGGCTGGCGTAAGTTTTTATTATCATTATTACTTTTGTATTTATTGATTGAGTAGATGTAGCAAGAAATTGTTTTACTGATGTAGTATTTCTAGATATATGTGCATATTGTAACACTATATAGCCACAAAGCCATTCAAAATTTGAATGTTATCGTTCCACAAAACCTGTTCCACTTTCAAATATGTAAATCGGAGTAAAGTACATGCATAAAGTATAAGACATTGACACATGTCTTACTGAGTAACTGTAGTTACTTATATTGTATTGTAGTGTCCCGGAACTGGCCGGTTATCCTTAAAGTAAGGAGAGGGGTAGTATCTCCGCCTGTAAGGAGACAGACAAGAGTCTTCCCTGTTGTACAAGGAGCATGTATCTCCTAGTAATGTGAGATGTGGATGGCACAGCCATCAACCATTACACAGGCCCCTTAAACTCCGTGAGGGAAACCATCGCCTGGGTGTGAGGGATACCACACAAATACCATGACGTCACCAAGTGGAACCAAAGTGCACTGACATTCTGATTACATTGTAAAGAGAAAGTGTTCTCTCTGAGTGGCAAATTCCTTTATTGTTATTTAGTTCAATTGTTTAGTTTCTGATTGGGATTATATGTAATCATTATCTATATTAGTGAGGGTATTAGGATTTTAGTGTAGTTAGTAGTAGTAGTAGTATTATTAGAACTTTAGCAATATAAGTGGTAGACAGAACTGTATATGTAGCTAGGTTAGATAATTAGATTAGTTAGTTGTATTTGCACCTGTAGAATTAGTTTAGTATAGGTATTGGGGTTACTTATATCTTAAGGGGAGGAATAAAGTTTTGCAAAACAAACTATTCTTCTGTTGTGGTTACTTTGGTATGTGACATTTTGGTGGCAGCGGTGGGATAATTAGATTATTTGTCACTATCAAAGGGAACCCTAGTTGTGTTCTGTAGCGCATTTGATGTAGCGTTGTTGATTGTATATCGCTGCAGAATCTTTGTGTCCATAAAGAAGGGTTAGAACATACGGCACCACTTCTGCGTCCTTGAGTGTATGATTTGGAATTCAAGGGTGGAGGGTGTATTGTGGTTATTGGTCAGTTAAGGCCATTGGTTCGTCGTGAACATTTTGAACATTGGGATATATGGGAAATCACCTCCGGTTTTATTCTTGGTAGGATCCCTATTTATTCCAGACAGTTTGACTTTTTGTGTACCCTGCTTTGCCCTCATACAGACAATTATGGACATTGACAAACTTATCAAACTGGGTCAGAGTTTAGGGTATGAGAAAGATGATTTGAGAGTGTTTGTGAAAGAGCAAATGGAGTTGGAGAATGAGAAAGAAAAGGACAGGCTCGAACGGGAGGAAAGAGCTAGGGAGCGGGAGATTAAAAAGTTAGAACTGGAGGAAAGAAAGGAGAAAGAAAGGTTAGAATGGGAACGAGAGAGAGAACGATTAGAATTGGAGAAAGAAAAGTGTAAAATACAGTCAAATGAAAGAATAGAACTAGCCAAGTTAGAAAAGAGTGCGGCAGGAAATCAAGAAGGGCAGGTAGGAGAGAATAGATCGGCAGCCATTCCCAAGATGCCTAAAATGCCTCCATTTGACGACCACAATGACAATATTGATGCATATCTGCAAAGGTTTGAACGTGTAGCTACAGCGCAAGGCTGGGACCCGTCCCATTGGGCAGCTTACCTGTGTACTCTGCTGAAAGGTAAGGCTTTAGAAGTATACTCCCGGTTAAATGCCTTTGAGGCTGAAAATTACAATGCAGTTAAAACTGCATTACTTAAACGCTATGAAATGACTGAGGATGGATTCCATCAGAAATTTAGGACTGCTAAAACTGAAACAGGTGAGATTTTCACACAATTTGTAGTTAGAATTGAGAACTATTTCAACAGATGGATTGAACTAAGTGGTACACAAAAGACGTTCGAAGGTGTGAGAGATTTGCTGCTGCGTGAACAGATTTTGAATGTGACTGGAAGGGATCTGGGTATATTCTTGAGAGAGAGAAAGCCAAAAGACGCGATGGAAATGGCTAGACTAGCAGAGCAATTTATAGAAGCTAGAGGTACGAGTCATGGAAGATACAATAGACCAGTTATTCCAGGTCAAACTGACAAGCAGGTTTCCAAAGGGAAAATAGTCGAGGGTAGCGCATCAGGTAAACATGGTACTTGTTCCAAACAATTTGTTCCTATTAAGGAAAGGACATGTTACAACTGCAATCAAACTGGGCATTTGGCAGCACAGTGCAAGAAACCCAAGTTTAAAGTGGCAAGTATCCAGGTGAGTGAAGACAACACAAACATGTCTCTAATACATCCAGATAACACAAAAGTAGAGCCCTGCATACATGAAGTTCTAGATGGTGATGCAGCAACTTCAGAGGAGGTTACTAAAGCAGATGTAGCCTCAGGGAGTGTGCTTACCAAAGATCACCGCATGCCATTTTATCAGGGAAAGGTAAACGACACTCCAGTAGATGTGCTTAGAGACACGGGATGTAACGGTGTAATAGTGAGGAGGTCAATGGTAAAAGATGCATGTTTGACTTCAGAAACACAATCTTGTAAATTAGCAGATAGCAGGATCTTGACACTTCCGGTAGCATGGATTACTGTAAATACGCCCTTTTACACGGGTATGGTGAGAGCAGCATGTATGGACACACCAATCTGTGACTTAATATTAGGCAATATTCCCGGAGTTAGAGAGCCAGGAGATCCAGACTTGATGTGGGATAAGCAGGACATTAAAACAGTAGGTGCTGTAGAGACAAGGAGCCAGAGAAGAGTACGCCAAGTAGGCATGGAACCCTTGAAGACATTGGAACCTGTTGGGTTGACACTGAGTCGAGGTGAGTTCGTATCCCTACAACATCAGGATTCAAGTCTGAACAAAATAAGAAAATTAGTGGAAGAAGGTAAGATTAGGGAGACCCGACATAGTACTTCCTCTTACTTTGTGGAGAATGATATGCTGTATAGGAAGCATACTTCCAATAAAATGGACAATGGTAAACAAGTTGTACAGGCAGTAGTACCGGTTGGATTGCGCACACAGGTAATGAAGGTATGTCATGAAGCACTGATGGGTGGACATCTTGGAATCAAGAAGACTCTAGATAGGGTAATCTCACAGTTTTATTGGCCAGGAGTAATTGGTGATGTCAGAAGACATGTTCAGTCTTGTGATATTTGTCAACGTACCATGCCGAAGGGAAAGGTAAGGAAAATACCACTGGGACAAATGCCATTAATTGAAGTGCCATTTGAGAGGGTAGCTGTTGATTTGATTGGTCCATTGTATCCTGTCACAGACAAGGGTAATAGGTATATACTGACGGTGGTTGATTATGCAACACGATACCCAGAAGCAGTAGCTTTACCCAGAGTAGAGACGGAATATGTTGCCGAAGCTCTGTTCGAGATATTCAGTAGGGTTGGTATCCCCAAGGAGATATTAACAGACATGGGAGCCCAGTTCACGTCAGGCGTGATGAAGGAGGTAAGTAGACTATTGTCCATACATCAGCTTACTACTTCCCCTTATCATCCAATGTGCAATGGCCTAGTGGAGAAGTTCAATGGAACCTCGAAGACGATGCTGAAACGGATGTGTGCAGAACGACCAAATGACTGGGACAGGTATGTACCTGCTTTGTTATTTGCTTACCGAGAGGTACCTCAAGAGAGTTTGGGTTTTGCCCCATTTGAACTCTTATATGGACGCACTGTGAGAGGACCAGTACAGATTCTGAGGGAAATCTGGACAAGAGATATACCAAATCCAGAGGTAAGAACCACATATGAGTATGTGCTAGATCTTCAAAACCGTCTTGAGGAGACTATTCACGTAGCACAGCAAGAACTTCAAAAGAAAGCATGTAAATACAAAAAGTTCTTTGATGTGAAGTCCAAGCCAAGAAAAATGAAGGTTGGTGATAAAGTATTAATTCTGTTGCCCACTGATTCAAACAAACTGTTGCTGCAGTGGAAAGGGCCATATGAAATACTGGATACCTTTGGCATTGGCAATTACAGAATACAGGTTGGTAACAAGATTAAAACCTATCATGCCAATCTACTGAAAAGGTACATTGAGAGAGAGGAGGTCAAGGACACAGCTGTATGTGACGTCAGCATAGCTCAACTTGTGCATGTCAGTGCTGGTCTGGTGGATGTCAAGGCTGAAGAGGTGAGTATGTTAGACATAGCTTCACCTTCTTTAGTTTCTAAGGAAACGTATCAGGATGTAGACATTTCTGAAGATTTGACAGAGGAGCAACAAAATGAGGTGAAGGAGCTCATAAGTGAATTCAAAGATGTACTGAGTGATTTACCAGGGAAGGTAAATTGTATGGAATATAAGATCAAGCTGACATGTAATGAGCCTATACGATCCAAGCCCTATCCACTTCCTCATCATATGAGAGATGTTGTAGCCAAGGAGATACAGCTAATGTTAGACATGGGGGTGATAGAACCTTCTCAGTCACCATATGCATCCCCCATTGTACTTGTGAAGAAGCCTGACTCGACTTACAGATTTTGTACTGATTTTCGCAAACTGAATCAGGTGACCGTATTTGATGCCGAACCAATTCCATTAGCTGATTCCATCTTTGCACGGTTACGGAACTGTAAATATCTTACCAAAATTGATGTAAGCAAAGCATATTGGCAGATTCCAATGGAAGAGAGTAGCAAAGAACTGACAGCATTTATAACTCCTGATGGATTATACCAATGGAAGGTGATGCCATTTGGAGTAGTTAATGCACCTGCAGTATTTTCCCGACTGATGAGACAAGTATTGCACAACATACCAAATACAGACAACTTCATAGACGACATCATAGAAGGAACTGAGAACTGGTCACACCACATGGTAAGTCTGAGAGCAATATTTACGAGGTTAAGACAATTCCATCTTACAGCTCGACCTTCAAAGGTAAAAGTGGGATATAAACATCTGGACTTTTTAGGGCACAAGGTGGGTAGTGGTCTAATTCGACCAGAAGGTAAGAATGTAGAAAAGATCCTAAATGTGGAGCGACCTCAAACCAAGAAACAAGTGAGAGCGTTGTTGGGACTGACCGGGTACTACCGGAAATTTATCCCAAACTATGCAGCCATAGCAGTTCCGTTAACTGATCTCACAAAGAAAGGAAAGCCAAACAAGGTAATATGGACAGAAAGCCAGGAATTAGCTTTCACTACGTTAAGAACCCATATGTCAAGTTTTCCTATCTTGAAACTACCCGACTTGAAGAAACCATTCTTGGTAAGAACAGACGCTTCTGACGTTGGAATCGGAGCTGTACTGCTACAAGAACAGGAAGGTGAGCGATTTCCAATATTGTTTGTGAGTCGGAAGTTAGTAGATCGTGAGAGAGCGTATTCTACAATAGAAAAAGAGTGTTTGGCTATTGTGTGGGCAATACAGAAGTTAGAAAGATATCTGTATGGGAGAGAATTTATTTTGGAGACTGACCATCAGCCCTTAATATGGATGACCAAGGCAAAAATGACCAATGGACGAGTGATGAGGTGGGCCCTAACTTTGCAACCCTACAGATTTCTAATTCGTGCAATCAAAGGAAGTGAGAATGTTGGGGCTGATCTCTTGAGCCGGTGTTCACCCTAGTCATACTATGTGTATGGTAGTGTGTAAATAATGTACTCTCTGCATATCCAGATTATTTGTCAGCAGTTATTTCTTATGTATTACTGTGCTATTGTACATTTAGACAATTGTGTTTTATGATATTTATGCATTAAAACAAACTTAAATGTGATCTTGAGTGTAATATATAATTGTACTTGTGTACAATTACTTGAAGTGGGGAGTGATGTCAAGATCACAGATGATTTCGTTTATATAATTAGTTTATGGTACTGTAAATAGATGTAGTATGGTATTGTTAGAGTGTGTTATATATTGTTGGGAGTTGTTGTTAGATTATGTTCGGTAATACTATGGGAACAGGGTTATGTTCAGGGAAGCGTGACCAGGTATGGCCAGAGAGCTGGGGTGTTAATTTGTAAACAATAGAGAGTTGTTGAGTAGCTTGGGTATGGGAGGTCAATATAAATAGTGAGGAAGGGTAGTAATCTGGACAGTCAGCCAGAATCACCACTGTGTTCACCTGTATGGGTTCAACTTTTGTATGGGATTGCATCTCACGCTGGCTGGCGTAAGTTTTTATTATCATTATTACTTTTGTATTTATTGATTGAGTAGATGTAGCAAGAAATTGTTTTACTGATGTAGTATTTCTAGATATATGTGCATATTGTAACACTATATAGCCACAAAGCCATTCAAAATTTGAATGTTATCGTTCCACAAAACCTGTTCCACTTTCAAATATGTAAATCGGAGTAAAGTACATGCATAAAGTATAAGACATTGACACATGTCTTACTGAGTAACTGTAGTTACTTATATTGTATTGTAGTGTCCCGGAACTGGCCGGTTATCCTTAAAGTAAGGAGAGGGGTAGTATCTCCGCCTGTAAGGAGACAGACAAGAGTCTTCCCTGTTGTACAAGGAGCATGTATCTCCTAGTAATGTGAGATGTGGATGGCACAGCCATCAACCATTACACAGGCCCCTTAAACTCCGTGAGGGAAACCATCGCCTGGGTGTGAGGGATACCACACAAATACCATGACGTCACCAAGTGGAACCAAAGTGCACTGACATTCTGATTACATTGTAAAGAGAAAGTGTTCTCTCTGAGTGGCAAATTCCTTTATTGTTATTTAGTTCAATTGTTTAGTTTCTGATTGGGATTATATGTAATCATTATCTATATTAGTGAGGGTATTAGGATTTTAGTGTAGTTAGTAGTAGTAGTAGTATTATTAGAACTTTAGCAATATAAGTGGTAGACAGAACTGTATATGTAGCTAGGTTAGATAATTAGATTAGTTAGTTGTATTTGCACCTGTAGAATTAGTTTAGTATAGGTATTGGGGTTACTTATATCTTAAGGGGAGGAATAAAGTTTTGCAAAACAAACTATTCTTCTGTTGTGGTTACTTTGGTATGTGACAACATGGATGTTACAGAGGTATAGCAGCTGTGAAACAGATATCATACACACGTGACAAATGGATGTGACGTAGGTATGCTACAAGTCAAATCATTAATCATGCAGATAATGAGCACTCTTGTATAAATAAACAATTTAGCTTGCGTGACTCTCCGTTAATCAAAAAATCATGGTTGCACGTCAGTTTCTTCAGATATCCTCTCCATCCTCACCATCCCCACCACCCTCACCATCCTCGCCACCCTCACCATCCTCACCACCCTCACCATCCGCCTCATGTTCATTTCAGACATGCATACGTATCTTACAGGTATAATGCATGGATTTGGTACAAGTATGCATTACGTATCTGCATGGGCTTAATATAGGTATACATACGTATCTTACTGGCATGATCCATAGATGTGATATAGGTATTCATACGTATCTTGTAAGTATAATGCATGGATGTGACATGGGTGTGCATACGTCTCTTACAAGTGTAATGCATGTGATGTAGGTATACATACGTCTCATACAAGTGTGATGCATGTGCTGTAGGTATACATACGTCTCATACAAGTGTTGTGCATGTGATATAGGTATGCATGCATGTGCTGTAGGCATGCATACGTCTCTTACAGGTGTGATGAATATGATATAGGTATGCATGCATGTGATGTAGGCATGCACACGTCTCTTACAGGTGTGATGCATGTGATACAGGTATGCATACGTCTCTCACAAGTGTGATGCATTTGATGTAGATATGTACATACTGGCTTGTAACTCTAAAAGCTGCCATCATGTTCGTTTCGGGGCGAATTCAACAATGATCACTGTATCTGTCTCATTAAAAGTATGCACACATTTCTAGCAAATTGATTTACCTACAAAATGAGACATACAGCGCAAAACTCGAAGCAGTACTTAGGGAGCTAGGGTCTTCGGAACCTCGATAAATCGAGATTTCTCGATTCCGAGCCAAAATCCCCGCTCAGAATTTGTAGCGCTAACCATTTACATGTTTATTTCACAGTATACACAAATGACGTGCGCCAAAACATGTCAAACTGATGGTACCTGTCAGCGCGCTAATCATCATTCTTTCGGAGACGTTTACACCTCACTGTCATTACGGGTTTACGTACACTTATTCATCGAAAAGACCCGTGAAGGCCCCGAGGTAGAATAGGCCATCAGCAACCCATGCTTGCCATAAAAGGCGACTATGCTTGTCGTAAGAGGCGACTAACGGGATCGGGTAGTCACTCTCGCTGACTTGGTTGACACATGTCATCGGTTCCCAATTGCGCAGATCGATAATCATGTTGTTGATCATTGGATTGTCTGGTCCAGACTCGATTATTTACAGCCGTCGCCATATAGCTGGAATATTGCCTTGTGCGGCGTAAAAGTAAACTCACTCACTATTCATCGAAAAACAAGATTGTGAAATTGGAATGTAGACAGGCAACTGATTTTGTTGAATTAGTATTCACAACCAGAGGAAGAAAAGCATATGCTATGTTTAAGATTACATTTGGTGTAGCTGAGCGGGTGTGCTGGCGATTAGGCGCCTGGTTATAAGGTTGGTGCAAATCCTGAGGGTCAGACTGTATCTTTCCACACGCTTTTTAAAAAAAAGCCGTCCGATATGTTAAGCACTAAACTCGATTTGTTAGAACTACATGTATGTTGTAACTCTGTCAACATTTTATATTTGTGCCCGGGCGACTGCAATTTGGTCGCCGACGTGAAAATAGTATAAAAAATGTTATTATATTTTCACCATCTCGAATCCGATCTAAGGATCTTCTGGAGAGCTCATAACTATTCCTTTAAGCGTTTGTGGGGTTGTGAGGTAGCCTGGACGTTAAACCTCGTCAGGCCTATGACCCGGGTTCGATTCCACAAATAGATACAATGTGACAAAATGGCAGACGTCCACTCAGTCTGGTATTTAAGTTTGTAGTTCGTATGTTGCAAAACTGATTAAAATGGAAGGTCTTTAATGTTCCATTGAAAGTGCAGAGAGTTTCATTTGTGTCAAGTCGACAGGCAGTTCGTTCCTTCGTTCCACAATGTTGCTGCATTGAAGGAAAAGCATCTTTGACCAAACCATCTAAGCCTTGGTTTTAGCACCTAGAGGAGACACGGGTCTTCACATCTAAGCCTTGGTTTTAGCACCTAGAGGAGACACGGGTCTTCACATCTAAGCCTTGGTTTTAGCACCTAAAGGAGACACGGGTCTTCACATCTAAGCCTTGGTTTTAGCACCTAGAGGAGACACGGGTCTTCACATCTAAGCCTTGGTTTTAGCACCTAGAGGAGACAGAGGTCTTCACATCTAAGCCTTGATTTTAGCACCTAGAGGAGACAGAGGTCTTCACATCTAAGCCTTGATTTTAGCACCTAGAGGAGACACGGGTCTTCACATCTAAGCCTTGGTTTTAGCACCTAAAGGAGACACGGTTCTTCACATCTAAGCCTTGGTTTTAGCACCTAAAGGAGACACGGGTCTTCACATCCAAGCCTTGGTTTTAGCACCTAGAGGAGACACGGGTCTTCACATCTAAGCCTTGGTTTTAGCACCTAAAGGAGACACGGGTCTTCACATCAAAGCCTTGGTTTTAGCACCTAAAGGAGACACGGGTCTTCACATCTAAGCCTTGGTTTTAGCACCTAGAGGAGACACGGGTCTTCACATCTAAGCCTTGATTTTAGTACCTAGAGGAGACAGAGGTCTTCACATCTAAGCCTTGATTTTAGCACCTAGAGGAGACACAGGTCTTCACATCTAAGCCTTGGTTTTAGCACCTAGAGGAGACACAGGTCTTCACATCTAAGCCTTGGTTTTAGCACCTAGAGGAGACACGGGTCTTCACATCTAAGCCTTGGTTTTAGCACCTAAAGGAGACACGGGTCTTCACATCTAAGCCTTGGTTTTAGCACCTAGAGGAGACACAGGTCTTCATATCTAAGCCTTGGTTTTAGCACCTAAAGGAGACACGGGTCTTCACATCTAAGCCTTGGTTTTAGCACCTAGAGGAGACACAGGTCTTCACATCTAAGCCTTGGTTTTAGCACCTAGAGGAGACACGGGTCTTCACATCTAAGCCTTGGTTTTAGCACCTAGAGGAGACATGGGTCTTCACATCTAAGCCTTGGTTTTAGCACCTAGAGGAGACACTGGTCTTCACATCTAAGCCTTGGTTTTAGCACCTAGAGGAGACACGGGTCTTCACATCTAAGCCTTGGTTTTAGCACCTAGAGGAGACACAGGTCTTCACATCTAAGCCTTGGTTTTAGCACCTAAAGGAGACACGGTCTTCACATCTAAGCCTTGGTTTTAGCACCTAAAGGAGACACAGGTCTTCACATCTAAGCCTTGGTTTTAGCACCTAGAGGAGACACAGGTCTTCACATCTAAGCCTTGGTTTTAGCACCTAGAGGAGACACAGGTCTTCACATCTAAGCCTTGGTTTTAGCACCTAGAGGAGACACGGGTCTTCACATCTAAGCCTTGGTTTTAGCACCTAGAGGAGACACGGGTCTTCACATCTAAGCCTTGGTTTTAGCACCTAAAGGAGACACGGGTCTTCACATCTAAGCCTTGGTTTTAGCACCTAAAGGAGACACAGGTCTTCACATCTAAGCCTTGGTTTTAGCACCTAGAGGAGACACAGGTCTTCATATCTAAGCCTTGGTTTTAGCACCTAAAGGAGACACGGGTCTTCACATCTAAGCCTTGGTTTTAGCACCTAGAGGAGACACAGGTCTTCACATCTAAGCCTTGGTTTTAGCACCTAAAGGAGACACGGGTCTTCACATCTAAGCCTTGGTTTTAGCACCTAAAGGAGACAGAGGTCTTCACATCTAAGCCTTGGTTTTAGCACCTAGAGGAGACATGGGTCTTCACATCTAAGCCTTGGTTTTAGCACCTAGAGGAGACACGGGTCTTCACATCTAAGCCTTGGTTTTAGCACCTAGAGGAGACACGGGTCTTCACATCTAAGCCTTGGTTTTAGCACCTAGAGGAGACACGGGTCTTCACATCTAAGCCTTGGTTTTAGCACCTAGAGGAGACACAGGTCTTCACATCTAAGCCTTGGTTTTAGCACCTAGAGGAGACACGGGTCTTCACATCTAAGCCTTGGTTTTAGCACCTAGAGGAGACACAGGTCTTCACATCTAAGCCTTGGTTTTAGCACCTAGAGGAGACACAGGTCTTCACATCTAAGCCTTGGTTTTAGCACCTAGAGGAGACACAGGTCTTCACATCTAAGCCTTGGTTTTAGCACCTAGAGGAGATACAGCTCTTCACATCGAAGAAGTATTACATATGTGCAGTAGTCAATATCTATGACGTCATATCTCCCATTTCATTAGGAAGAATATACACATGTACATATGTTGCAGATTCTCCCTGATTTCATGTTGTACTCTATGTTGCATGGATCGGTCTTAAGATAAGCAGCAATGCTTGTTCACCAATCCAAATTCACTTTCACGAATAAAAATATGTTTAAACCATGTACCTCTTCGTTTAATGTGAAATCCATAGGTACACTTTCACTGCGAACAGATTATAATTGCATGATGTTCGCCAGTCTTTCAGACACTTATCATAAGTTACCCAATCAATCAACGTATTCACAGTTAATCCTTTGAATGAAGGGCGTTGTTTTAACACATGCACTTGCGACACGGTGTGTTCAGTTTAGATTAGTAAATTTACATATGTAACTGCTATCTCTTGACAAATCTGTTGTGCAAGATTAATTAATCAATCAGCGTGCTGTCGATTTATCCTTTGATCGATGTTTGTTTTTTAACGCAGGTGATAATTCCTCTTACTGCACCAACATCCACATATTACATAACATTTAATGCATGTGCCACGTCAGACCTTAATTTATAATAGTGAGGTTTTTTTTACTCCAGACACGCGAAATGCCAAATGGGAACCTTTGTCGGGTAACCTGAGTGGTGTTACCACTAATTATACCTGTCATAAATTCATTAACTGACATTTAAGTGAATGAAGACAAATAACGTGTGGGTTTATATCACTGAACACAACAAAGGGTGTGGTAACCACTGTATTTCCCTTGCCTGCACTGAAGTTAAGTACTGTATATTCCTATTAACCTCAGTATTTCAGCGTGTACTAGCTATTACAAAGTGAGGTTGTTTAGCTTGCGGATTCAGACAAATCAATTGTGTGTTTTCAATATCATAGCAGGGAGACTATACATACATATATATGTTGTAGATTATCCCTGATCATAGGTAACATACGTCATATTTAACATGACATGATTAAATATCGAGGTAAAAAAGCCCCAACAAATAACCTACATCTGATGTGCATCCACCCTTCCCAATGTCCCCTCTTTCAGGTTGAAGATATTTTGCCAAGGGTTGTTCTCTATTTGCCTACATCTCTATTTGCCTACATCTCTATTTGCCTACATCTCTATTCGCCAACATTCTTAAAACAACACGCCATGGTCTGATAACCAATGATAAACGAGCGTCACCCCCATGATCTGACAGTGGACTCTTCTAACTAAAAGAAAAGAGGTATACAGAGGCATAAAATGACTTTATTTATTGATACTAAATGATATTTAATGTCTTATTTCTATGATACGGAAAACATGTATTAATCACATTTCAGTGATATCAGATATGTATACATTGTAATATATGTTTTGTATAACATATCATCAACATATCATAAACATACACACTCTTATATTTGTCAGATAATATCGCAGTTATTTGTACTTGAAAGTTACTGTCCATTCTTAATTCAACTTAATGAGGTGGCCAGCCGCGTGGAATAACTGAACGGGTGAGTTTCTTCCAGCGGCGAGTTATTCACGTAGTCTGTCTAGACGGTTATACAGGTTTTGGCAGATCCTGGATCTGGTGCAGGCAGATGCAGCAAGTTCCGCCTGTCTGCGTGCTACCCGACATGAAACCAGTATCTCAAATGAAAGCCCAAAACAGACTCACTCACTCACTCACTCACTCACTCACTCACTCACTCACTCACTCACTCACTCACTCACTCACTCACTCACTCACTCACTCACTCACTCACTCACTCACTCACTCACTCACTCACATGATGTGTCAATACCGACTACATCGCTACATGGATATGGGGATATTTTCCGGCCGCTTGTTTCACTTCGCAAATCATACACGAACCGTTCTCCATGATATTATCTGTTAACCTATTCCACCTTAAAGCTGGGGATCCGAAATTTGCTTCATAAACTAAGAAGATTTTATGGATATCAACTTCTTTATACGAGAACACAACGTTTCGGAGTTAATGCTTACTCCTTCATCAGGTTTACTCCTTCATCAGGCTTCATAAACTGTACCCATGTGGAGAATCGAACCCAAATGCTTATATCACTGGATTGTCTGGTCCAAATCCATTATCTACAGACCGCCGACATACAGCTGGAATGAAGGATGAGGGCTGTTTCATGGATATACAACTTCTTTATTTTGCATAGGCGAAGTTTCGACATAGATTCTAACGTCGTTGTCAAGCAAGTGATCTATGTCGAAAACATCGCCTATACAAAATAAAAAAGTTGCATATCCATAAAATAGTCTTCATATACCCAACTTCTAGACAGCCAGTCAAAGACGTCGTACAGCTGGAATATTAGTGGGTCGTAAAATTATACTCACTCACTCGTTATAGTGGAGCAGGGATAATCTACAACAATCTATATATAATCTCCGTGAGTGAAGCAAGATTTCCTGAGGTTCTGAATCTCCCAAACTCACTCGGGCTCCTGTTCCATCTAAATGAGTTTATTTGTTGCCATGTAAAGTACATACAGTCACAGACTAAACCTTACTGTACAAAACACCCAACAATTCACTGTATGCATCATACACTAGTCCGTCCGTCCGCAATCATTTTGTTTCCGGAGCATAACTCAAAAACCGTTCAATATTTTTAGACCAAAATTGATAGATATAATAATCTGAGCCTATGGATGTGCCTTTTGCTGTCTACAGACATTTGACATTTTTATTTTTATTTTTTTTGTTTTTCCACGAAAGGTTTTGGTGTTAGTCTAATGGTGGGATTGGCTTTGTTTCCGGAGCATAACTCAAAAACCGTTAAATATTTTTCTGCACAACCTGGTAGATATATCAGTCAGTCTTTTGCTATTTTCAGGCTTTTGTGATTTATTATTTTCTGGATTTCCACGGAAACAATTCTGACTTAGTCTCAAAATGGAGGGATCACCGATTTTATGCATTTGTTTGAATGTATCTGTCTATGTAACTGTTAAAATAAACAGCAGAACGCAGACTGCTTGCAGAGGGAGGGAGCCAAATGACCTGTAACAGCAGCAGTGTTGGGTCAGAAAGGTCAACGTTTGTCAATGTAGGTCGGCTCTGCACGTGACAGGTTTGCAGAGGTGTCACAGGTCGTGAATAGGGTAAGGTGGGTGCCAACTGTTAACCATCATACGGAGTTTGTTTCTCTGAGTTGTTCAACACGAACCACAAAACCCATTAGTCTCAAAATGAAGGGTTTGGCTTCGTTTCCAGAGCAGAACTGAAAACCTCTTAATGTCTTTCTGCAAAATTTGGCAGATATGTGAGGGAGACCCTAAAGTGGGGCTTTTGCTATTTACAGATTTTTGTGATTTATCATTTTCCCATTTTCCATGGCAACGATTCTGACTTAGTCTCAAAAGGAGGGATGGGCTTCGTTTCCGGAGCACAACTCGAAAACTATTTCATATCTTTCAGCAAAACGTGGTAGATATATGATGCAGACCTTAAAGTGGTGCCTTTTGCTATTTACAAAGTTTTGGCATTTTTATTTTTCCCGATTTCCATGGAAACAATTCGGACTTAGTCTCAACGTGGAGGGATGGTCTTCGTTTCCGGAGCACAACTTGAAAACCATTTCATATCTTTCAACAGATCGTGGCATATACATGAGACAGATCTTAAAAATGGTGCCTTTTGCTGTTTACAGATATATGGCATTTACATTTTTCATGATTTCCATGGAAAAGATTCAAACTTAGTCTAAAACATTAAGTAACTGTGAGATGATTTGTCCTCTCAAATGTGTGGGGGCCGCATATGTCATCTTCTGATGACTCTTGTTATAAGCGCGGTCGGTTTAACCCCCTTGATGTCGAGTTTTATTTCAGGCCCACATTTTCGTAAAGTTTGAAAAGTGAACGTTGTGCGAAGTTCGTGCTCGTGTGGTCCTGGATCTGCGTACGGCTATAAACTTGCACAGAAATGTAGAATATTTAATTTTCTCCCCGTCGGTATAAATATATCTGCGACTACCTCAGGGGTTTGAGAAATAGACACTGCTAAATGTTGTCCAAAACATTTGTGTGCGTTAAAAACAGTAACTTTCTCCGTTTTTTTAATTGTGCACCAATAAAAGTGTCTGTTTCTCAAACCCTTGAAGATACCGGGATTTA
Source organism: Haliotis asinina (assembly GCF_037392515.1). Lineage (NCBI taxonomy): Eukaryota > Metazoa > Mollusca > Gastropoda > Lepetellida > Haliotidae > Haliotis > Haliotis asinina. Next base: position 25,602,047 of record NC_090281.1, on the reverse strand, counting down.
CCTTTACGAAAACAACCATGGCCTAGATTTTCGAAGCTCTGTTGGTGCTAAGACAGTCGTAAGTGCCATTCATTAACATTAAATTAGACTATTTAACGCTAAGAGACCTTCGAGAATCTAAGTATTCTGAGCATTAGTATTCGGTTTGCATCGCTCTCTGGTGTTCATAAATGGAAACATGCATGGGTTACATGTGTGCCACATTTCCGAATTAGATAACGAAACCATCGACTCGAAACGCGTATATGACACAGATCTCGAATGTTTGATTTGATTTGGGGTTTTAGCGTTGCAGGGAGGGCTGGACAGTAGGGAAAATAATATGGTTCAGGGACCGTGAGACAGACTAGCTATAGATGTGTTGTGTGTTGTAGCTCTGTTGTGTGTCTTTTTAGGGTGGGTGGCTGGGCAGGGTTATTTGTCATCCTTCGAGTTCATACCGACCAGTTGCTGCATATTATAGACGAAATATGTGTAATGAATTGAAGAACGGTTGTAACTAAGTAAATCGGGTCCCTTTGAATTCATGATTATAAAACAGTAGTGAACTCTATGATGGATTGTGAACATTGGGACGTATCTTTACTGACATGTTATTTACCTTGTGTAATTCTCATGTTCCTCGTCAATCAGTACTGCATTGAATGACTATAATATACAATTCCTGGCGTTGATGATAGTTTCAAAAATTCTGTCGCTGTCTGACATTTAATCACAGAAAAAATATACATAAATGTCAAATATATGTAAATATGTATATATTTATCTAAAGTAACCAAATCAAACTGACAGGTAGAACAACCCGGAATTGTGGTACTGAGGCAATGTAGACTTGCCAAATCATTCTAGATATTACTTAGACTCCTATTTAATGGATTCCATGCATGTTCTCGAACACAGACGAGGTGAACAATGAACAAGTCGTGTATTTATTCAGGTCATATGTTGTGTGGGTTTGCCATGTATAGTAGTACCTCTGATGTAGTACGTTTGGCTAAAAAGAGGACGAATGAATGCAGTATAGTCAATTTAACACCGATCATAATCAAAACATCTGGCCAACTGTGATTTCTTTGCAGAATTCATTTAATAAAAATTAAAAAGTTAAGAAACTATCATTAAAAATGTTGACAGTTCGCTATTTGTTACTTGGGACGCGTGCAAAGATAGGAACAGCCAGGTGTACATAAAGCACGAACACAAGTGCCGACAAAGTTATTGTTTCATTGACCTGTGTTCCAGTAATCCTTTCTCGCACACCTGGCTTTTAGAATTTCAGTATGTTTATGCCAATTCCAAAAATAATACTTCCTGGTATTGTTATCAGCCACAGACACATAAATGCCATATATCTTACGCCGGTGTTATCAGCCACAGACACATAAATGCCATATATCTTACGCCGGTGTTATCAGCCACAGACACATAAATGCCATATATCTTACGCCGGTGTTATCAGCCACAGACACATAAATGCCATATATGTTACGCCGGTGTTATCAGCCACAGACACATAAATGCCATATATGTTACGCCGGTGTTATCAGCCACAGCCACATAAATGCCATATATGTTACGCCGGTGTTATCAGCCACAGACACATAAATGCCATATATGTTACGCCGGTGTTATCAGCCACAGACACATAAATGCCATATATGTTACGCCGGTGTTAGCAGCTACAGACACACAAATGCCATATATGTTACGCCGGTGTTAGCAGCTACAGACACACAAATGCCATATATGTTACGCCGGTGTTAGCAGCTACAGACACACAAATGCCATATATGTTACGCCGGTGTTAGCAGCTACAGACACACAAATGCCATATATGTTACGCCGGTGTTAGCAGCTACAGACACACAAATGCCATATATGTTACGCCGGTGTTAGCAGCTACAGACACACAAATGCCATATATGTTACGCCGGTGTTAGCAGCTACAGACACACAAATGCCATATATGTTACGCCGGTGTTAGCAGCTACAGACACACAAATGCCATATATGTTACGCCGGTGTTAGCAGCTACAGACACACAAATGCCATATATGTTACGCCGGTGTTAGCAGCTACAGACACACAAATGCCATATATGTTACGCCGGTGTTAGCAGCTACAGACACACAAATGCCATATATGTTACGCCGGTGTTAGCAGCTACAGACACACAAATGCCATATATGTTACGCCGGCGTTAGCAGCTACAGACACACAAATGCCAAATATGTTACACCGGCGTTAGCAGCTACAGACACACAAATGCCATATATGTTACGCCGGTGTTAGCAATATTCTGGCGATATCACGACGAGGGGACGCCAAAATGGGCTTCATAGGTTGTACCCAATGTAACGTGGAAAATCGAACGTTCGTTACGAAGGAGAAGTGCAGGGAAAGGGACAGCCAGGTGTACGAGAAACACCTGTCGACATGTGGAATGAATTAACGAAAGCTGGAAGCCAGCATAAACAAGCACTGATAGGAAGCCTACAGTTATGGTGACAATGACTTGTTACTTTGTTATTGTTTTACCTGTACATATAAATATAGCTCTGTACCCCATTCTCATTCACCTGATGAAGGAGTAAGCATTAACGCCGAAACGTTGTCTTCTCATAATACAGAAGTTGATATCCAGACAAATCTCCATTCTTAGGTGTGACACATGTTTTATGTCTGTGGGTTGCTAACAAACTGCATCCATTTTCGAAGTTTCGAAGGAAGCCAAGGCACAAAATATCGTGATTGTACGCTTACAATTTTGTTTTTTTTATAAGCAGCAATGTATATCATATGTCATGAATAATTGATAATTGTATTTTAATTGTTTGATTTTGTGGTTGCATGTGACCTTTAAAAACAGCTACGAAATGGAAAGAGCTAGTCGTCACCTAAGTCTTTTGTTCTACATCTTCGACCTCTGCGATAATCCTTGCAGGGATCACTTCGCGAGTACATTCCCGGGTATAAACCGTTTCCATGTGGTCACCAGCTCAATCACTTCAACCCACTATTGACAAATGTGAGTTGGACCAGAGACCATATAATAGATTATATAATCTATTATATGGTCTCTGGTTGGACCAAAGGCTCCAGATGTTACAGGCTTAAATGTTGTCACTCACACTGAGGTTTGATTGTTGTTTAGGCTATGCAATATGTTATTGCTCTGCTGGTTTATTTCTTTTCACTGACAACACCATTACACTTTGTGACATGTTTCTCATCCATGGGATGGCCTAATAGTGGCCAAAGCGGGCCAAATATATTATTGGATAATGAACCAATTAATGAGCACCATGTCTACAAATGATTAATGCAACATACATCCTTGATGATAATAATAATGACTTTCAAGCCACAAACGCGTACCATATATAGTTTACTACGAATACATCGGCTAAAACTCATGAAGAGTTTCCCGCGAGCTGACTGACCGAGGTTACGTCTAAAAGTGGAATCGATAAACGAAACATGATTTAAAATGCATACATATTTGACTTCATTCGGATACAGGCTTCCATCGGGACGAAAATGTTTCCTACGTCTACATCCAATTAATACCACCCCATAAATTCACTATTCATAGTATTTAAAGCACGCAAGATATGAACTCTTCCCCATACTCTAAACATTATCTCAACCACAATACTTCGGTCCGGCTTGGCCCGAGCTCTCAAAACCAGCTTAAACCTAGAACATGCATCCTCAATTGTAATTAAATCCATAGACTGGCATCATATCCACCTAAATAGTACTTCATGATTTTATCAAGTGCAACATGTAAAGAAAAATGGCCCCTTAAAGTGAAGCCCTTTTCGCTCTCCATTCGCAACATAGCCTCAATCAAAAGTGTTAAATCTCTGTTCGGCCCGACATGGCCCGACCTCTCAAACACAGCTTAAACCTAACACGTGCACTGTTTTGTGTTTACAGTTACAGATGAATATTCTGTCTACCTAAATACCTCTTTGTTGAGTCTCAAAAGGTAGTATTTGAAGCAAGCATGTTGCTTAAAGTCAACCCTATTTTCTAGACATTCTCAATAAAGGCACAGTATCACAAGCTTTCGGTCCGGCTTGGCCCAAGCTCTCAAAAGCAACTTAAACCTAACTAATGACAGTGGAAAGGAGTAACGTAGCACTGTGAAATATAGTATACAAAACATTATGTGCACCCATCCGATCTTTTCCCCACCCGCTGAAATCTGAAATATCGAATTTATCTCAAAAACTAATCTGTAGTCGGACAATGCCTTGGCCTTTAGACCTTACTTTGCAACCGCTTGTATAAGTAAATGTCAGATTAAACAGTTCTTATTCATAAAAACGTAACAGGCATTCAAATGTCATTTTTTAAATAGATGCATAAAACTAGATGAAATACCCTGGGTTCCGTTTCCTGATAATGTCAACCAGTTTCGAAAAGTTGACCAAGACCTGTCCAGGCGTCCTAGGCATGTACGTCATTAATCCCTGCGTGGACGATGATGAACTGGAAACAATTTTAAAAATTACTTCAGAAATGAATCCATATGGGCGATCAAAACATAATATGCGCTTTGTAGCTTGCAATATCCAATGATATATTACGAGTACGCACATGAAATAATCCTCATTCCGTGCAAAATCCTACATACTTCAACTGGTTCCTACCCTGAAGTTCTCAATGTCCCACAAGAGATCGGGAATGTCAGCCACCTTGGCTCCCGAAAGAGACCTTGTCACGACCCCTTCTTTCTCCGTATAACGTCCAACATAATTGAACAACGAGTCGCCAACAAGTAATGCAGACATTTTCAGATCATATGACTTGAAAACAGTTTTATAGGGATACATTTGGAGACAGTTACGTGAGGCACTGAGGGTTTATGAAAACAAACTTCTCCCATGGACCTCTTTAATGCTTTTATTGTCTGTATGTGTGTTCAGGAAAGCAAGTTTATCTGAAAAGCTGGAAGTTTACAACATCCGGAAACAGCATCTCCGAGTAGTCTTTGTGTTGCAAAGCTCATGCAGTGAAAACAAGTTTCTCCTGATCCGGAGCTGGACAACCTAGAGACGCATTGGATGTGTTTTCACAGTTTCGCATGTTCAAATTATGTAACCATATGTCATGCGCAAATTCCGTAAGATGTCTCGTGTTACCTATCTTCTGATAGGTATTAAGTTTCTGAAATGTTTAAATCATGCCATGAATAGCCTCACTCGTCTGTCTGTATCTGTGATGGTATTCATTGATGTCTATGCTATAAAACATGTGCCGGAAACCTTCGATATTCTTAACCACTGGAAAAAAAAACCCCAAGCCTTTCATGTGTTTCATGTCATATAATTGGGTGTAATATCTTGTACTATTTTTTTCAGTTATTATATGTATATATGTTTATATATGTAATGAAACAAATGTCTCATTTTAGTATTTGTAATTCAGTCAGTCATTGTGAAAAACGTTATAAAGAAACAGTGGAGTAATCAATAACTCTGAAGGCCCCTGACAGGTAATTAAGGGCAACAGCATGTTGATTGAATCACAACACCTAGACAAGGGTAATTAAGCAAGCTGGATGCAGGTGTAATTAACAGGTCCATCAAGTTCATTAGCCCGCGCAGTGCAGACCAAACACTGGTCGTCACTTTAAGCAAGGTGTTTGCTTGAAATACTCTATAAAGACCTAGTTGGGTAGATATAATACTATTCTATGGATGTAAATATTAATCAGTATACGTGTGGGGTTTAAGCTGTTCTTGAGAGAACGGGCCGAGAGGTCGGGCCAAACCGGACCGAAAGCTTGTGATACTGTGTCTTTATTGAGAATGCATAGAAAATAGGGTTCACTTCAAGCAACTTGTTTGTTTCAAATACAACGCTTTGAAACTCTGTAAAGCCGTATTTCGGTAGATATGATACTAAACTATGGATCTAAATAGAATTTAAGATACATCTGTGAGGCGTAAGGTGTTTTTGAGAGGTCGGACCAAGTCGAGCCGAACAGAGACTTAACACTTTTGGTCGAGGCTATGTTGAGAATGGAGAGCGATAAGGGCTTCACTTTAAGGGACCGGTTATCGTTACATGTTGCATTTTGTAACATGAAAAGGTGATATTTAGGTACATGTAGATCTAATCTATGGATTTAATTACAATTGAAGATACATGGGTTAAGTTTAAGCTACTTTTGAGAGGTCGGGCCCAACCGGACCGAAAGCTTGTGATATTGTGTCTTTATTGAGAATGTCTAGAAAATAGGGTTCACTTCAAGCAACTTGTTTGTTTCAAATATAACGCTTTGAAACTCTGTAAAGCCGTATTTCGGTAGATATGATACTAAACTATGGATCTAAATAGAATTTAAGATACATCTGTGAGGCGTAAGGTGTTTTTGAGAGGTCGGACCAAGTCGAGCCGAACAGAGACTTAACACTTTTGGTCGAGGCTATGTTGAGAATGGAGAGCGATAAGGGCTTCACTTTAAGGGACCTTCTCACGCAGACATATCAAGGACAACACATAACAACAAGACAATGTCTTTTCTCTGGGACTCTCGGTATGTTATCAATGCTGGTTTCAACTATACATTTTCAACCAAACCATACTTGGAATTCTAGCTACCCAAATCCGCAGAGTTCGTTTTAATATTCTGCAATCCATTTTTAGTAGTACCCGGTGGCCCGGCCCGACTTTTAGGCCATCCCCTCATCCAAGCATAATGCAACGTATTTACTGATTAATGATTCTTGCATTCAGTCAGTAACGGAACATCTGTGAAAATACTTGTGGTCTTAACCTGCTTAAAGCTGCCTTGCACACCAGTCTAAGTAAACTTATCCTCAGTACTGACTCTAAAAACACCTTCGCGTCAGGGACGTCGCGTCAGGTAACCTTTGACCTTTCACCAATCAGAATACAGCTTGCCAAATCGCGAAAGGGGCATTCGCACATACCTTTTGAACTTTGTATCTCGAAAAGGTTCGTACCCGAACGATTCCGAATGCTATTTAGCGTACGCTCGCTTCTGGGCGATGTACACTGAGCACGTTACAAGCATGACAACGTTGAGCATACAGTCGCTGAAAATAGTGCTTTTGGCAATATTCAAGGATGTCATCTTGCGGAAATATTAGCTTATGGTAGCCATGTCAACAGAAACCCCAAAGCGTATATACTGCAGATCAAATAACTGATCTGTGTCAGTGACCTGAATATTTTGAAAGTCCCTCCGATCCGTAAGTAGTAGCCGTTGTCTGATTGGTTAAATCTATTTAACCGTCTCGCTGTTGATTGGACGGTCATAGGTCACTCAAAGGTTACCTGACGCGACATTCTACTAGGCTTTGTTGTTAGACTCAGTGGTGGAATGAAAAGAAATACACTGAGACTAAGTTTACTTAGACTGCATTGCACACAGGTACGTTCGTACAGCGTTGTATTACTTTTCAAAGTTCTTTGAGGTAAGCTTGTTGTGTAACGTATTGACTTAGCAAAGCTTCAGGTTATGTGGAGGTATCACTGTAACAACGCATTAACGCCTTGAACAGATGCCCCCTACCCCTACCCCGACCCCCACCCCACCCCACGCCCCCTCATTTTCCACCCCGCCCCATCGATAACTGGATAAAATAATCATGCTAATTAAATGGTCGAACAAGTTTCGATCAAAAAATGTTCTAGGATTAACTTTTCGATGTTCCATAAAACCAAGCAACTTTACAACTTTAAAATGTCCATCACGCATGTACATGTGGATCGATTTACAGTGCAAACATTATGAAAATGTACCTGTGATAAACATAGACATTAGGTTGTAGCTGTGTGGAATTTCACCTATAAGGAGAACTGAAGTGTAAGCAAAATAGTTTTCTACACGCAGCTCTACTACTATGTACCATTTGCTACTGTAGGCCGAGTGTAAATCTCCCTCTCTCTGGTCTACAGTGATATATGTGATTTGACGACTTTCATGAAACCGTCACACACAGCGTGTAAGTTTAGTATTGAATCTAACAACATATGTTTCATGTGAGAGAAATTCAGAAATATAGGTAAACCAATAAACATATTCGGGGCATATTAACCGAGTCCTGGCATGCGTAGGCCTCTGAAAATAGGAAATTCTGACAGAAATATATAACTCCGGATACAGAGAATTAGCTCGGTGATTCAGAACCAGTCGGGGTCTAAACTGGACACCGCATTACAGAAAGAGTTGGGCCAAACGTTTGGATTGACTGAATATAAGTTTACGCCGCAATACTCCCGCAATGTCAAAGGCGGTGGAACCAGAAATGACTTTCAGACAATGTGTCCATGTAGGAAATTGAACCCGGGTCTTCAGCTACCATTTACCACAGCACATGTAGATAAAGATGTACGTATTGGCTATACGCTGTCGCACACGACTATCGAATTCGTCCCACAGATGTTCAATAGGGTTAAGATCCGGTGATCGCGAGGGCCAATCAAGAACGTGAACGTTGTTGCGGGCAAGGAAATCCCAGGTTATTCTTGCTGTATACGGCCGAGCGTTATCATACTGAAAAATGACGTTCTGGCAGTTCATGAAAGGAAGGATATGAGGTCTGATGATTTCATCACGGTAACGTCGAGCTGTCAAACTGCCCTGGACCTGAATGCGATTTGTCCTGCCACTATATGAGATGCCATCCCAAACTTAGACACTTCCAACACCAAATCTGTTCACTTCCGGTACACAATTTGCAACGTAGCGTTCGTTACGACGTCGATATACACGTGCTCTTCCGTCGGGACGTCGCAGCATGTATCGTGACTCATCGCTGAAGATAACAGTTCTCCAACTTTGAAATGGCCATGGGAGATGTTGGCCACACAACTGTCTGCGTTGTTGCCGATGTTGACGGGTAAGGACAGGTCCTCGGAAAGGTTCTTCTTCTCACAGTCTGATCAGAAATTATTCTGAGTCCTGGCACTACCGATGCTGTGGAGGATGCTGTGGTGAACCTGTTGTGCAAATGTCAAAGCCAAATATACCTGTCCAGAGCGGGCGTGGTCATACGGGGTCGACCTGACCTGGAGCGATCACGTGTTGATCCTTGTTGCTGGCAGCGATGCCAAAGTCTTGCTATGGTACTCTGTAACACATTCAGTTGCCGTGCAACCGCAGACTGAGACTGACCAGTCGCATTGTTGCGCTGAGCCTCAGTAAGTCTAGGCATGACTTTAACACCAAAATTAAGGTTGTCAACTGTCGCAAGGGCATTGAAACCCCCTGACTTTTATTGGAAATGATGCATGGAATGCGCGTGCAAAAGGAAAAGCATGAATTTCTTCCCGTTCACAATTTATTGCGTTTATTGAGGAAAACAGATTTTGGTTTTGGCGAGTTATCCTCAAAGGCAATGGATTCAAACTCGGAAATGTTTGCAGACAGACACCATAGATATACTGATTACATAGACATCAAGTATTCAAATTCGAAAGGTTACATGGAAAAATACTACCAATGCGTTTCTTTGGTTTTTGAGTAGTGTATTTGATTCGCGGTCTAATAGGACCATGCAAATATGATCACAAACGACGACATCCACATATGTTGCTGAAATGTGAGTAATTAAATAACATTATCATATCTGATACATGACGTGCAAGGTTAGGCGATCACCAGTGCACATCGGAAGGAAAGCACTGTCGTCAAAGTCGTGAGATTAACGGTCTTTGACGTGTACATGACGTCACGGCGGGGCATGCCCCTCTCGGGGTGTTTTATCTATTTGTTAACTAATTAGTTCAGACATAACTTAAGTAGACAATGTTCGACATGCTTAGCCTTTACGGATGTGTTAGGAGATGAAACGTTGGCATAACTGCAACATGCACTCTAGTTCTTACTATGTACAATTCACTGACTAAATTATTGCATGTTATTTCATATGAATAGGTTAATGAACAGTGGCTAATTTAACCTTATACGTAAAACTGACAATCTTAATGAAAATGATTGATATATTCCTTAAGTGAATATGGGCACATTTTACAAGGAATGGTTTTGTTCAAAGATTTGTGCAATGTGTCGGACTATAAAAGGTCAAATCAAAGTCATCATTGCATTACCAAATGTACGCCTTTAACGAAGACCAAACGTGCCAAGGTTCAATGCTACTGACCGAATTATTGGACATTAGGAAGCAGAGAAGTCCCGGTCTGCCGTTCCAGGAAACGTCAACGTCCACCACAGCACCATGTCCTGATCATGAAATCGATGTACCCACTTCAGTGCGACCTAAGATCGTTCCTGAATCACAAAGGCCAAGTGTGACCGTTCCTGCTCAGGACCGATCCATCCGGGTGTTTCACCTACGTCACCGAGTTGCTACAGCAAAGCACACTACAGGACAGGTGCGTGCCTTCGAATAATTTCCTACCAAATAAGCAGAAATCTCTGCGAGCAGTGGAAATTCGAGTATATCGACCAAACGTTGGCCCTGTCCCGACACGACCACACCGACAACGACGTGTCTAATGAGGCAACAGGGCACGGGCATGGAAAATGTGGCTCTGGCGACGCGTTTGGTTTAACGATGAATTGATGTCTTCATGCAGTGGATGGGAGTCGAAGTCGTCACGAATGTTTGTGTCGAACTGAGTTTGACAGGTGGAAAGATGTGTTTGAGCATCATGGTGTAGGGAGCTCGGACCAATGTCCTAAACGAGTAGATCAGAGCTATCTGAGGTTCAAGGCAATCCTACAGCATATCGCTACATCGACTGATCTGAACCCGATCGAGCATCTATGGGAATTACTTGATTGACTTGTCTGCAAATGTCACCATCATAATCAGACACTGAAATGCATTGCAGGAGGAATGGAAAAGACTTCCCCAGGCGAAACACCAGACGACTTGCGTAATCCTTTCCAAGGCGACGTCGAGCAGTGATGCCTGCAAGGGGTGGTGTTACCATCTACTGATCTGAACGCCCCATTGTGTTCACACGTTCAGTAAGACAACTGAATTAAAGTTGACAATGGCAACAATAGACGTGTTTTGTCTTCATATATGCTTAAACATAATCCACGTCTATAAAATTATATACGTTTGATACATTTCCTTATTTTTGGCCAATACGTTATGTTTTGAAGAGGTTACTTCCTCCGGGAAATTAAGCAGGTTATTATTTATTAAAGGACTGATCGTCTGCTGATGGCGTACCCTTGTATAGTCTGGCAGAAAATGTTTCAGGACGGTGTTTGGTAACTTTACTTTAAAACTATAAGTTCTATCCGTTTCCAGTTTGGTATGAGGCGTTATAATTCTTTACCATTGAGGATTTTTATTGTCATATTTTATCACTCGATAACAAGAAAGTTGTCTGTAAATGCTGTCACTATTTCAAGTCACACAACACCTCACATGTCAAGGGTATTGGGATACTTACCGGAACAACGACCCGGTCACGCAAATAGGCAGGTCACATGTCACATTCTTACATTATGCTCGGCAGTGTTTTCGCGCTGGTACAAAATGTGACCTGTTGGCATATGTTTCAGGAATACAGTAAAAGACAACCTTTATCGCTTGTAAAAGACAGCTTACAAGGCAGGACATATTTGGGGTAAGTCACTTGTTCCACAGGCTTAACTCTGGATACTGGAGGACGGTGGTACATATGCAGCATGGAGTGTAACACATGCAAGTGCACTCAGTCTTCACTTTAATGCTCTGGGTCAATGCTCTGTTCATAAAGCTGTCTCTTCTTTATCAAGACAGACATTTAACCAGTATATGTGGGTAACTATTATTTTGGTTAAGAATTCTCTGTAATGCATTGATGAAACCCGTGAAGGTCACGGGATAGAATAGGCCTTGTCGTAAGAGGCGACTAACGGGATCGGGTGGTCAGGTTCGCTGACTTGGTTGACACATGTCATCGGTTCCCAACTGCGCAGATCGATGCTCATGTTGTTGATCACTGGATTGTCTGGCCCAGACTCAATTTTTTACAGACCACCGCCATATAGCTGGAATATTGCTGAGTGCGGCGTAAAACTAAACTCGCTCACTCACTCATTGATGACTTTTCCAAAGCTAAAACAGTAACGAGGAAAGGCAAAAGTAGGTTTTACTGTAATTAAAGGAAATATTGTAACAGATATCAAAATAACTATTCCTGTTGTGCTTATACAAGACTATTAAATGTAGGTTTCACTTCTTAAAAGTGACAACCATGTGACCATATTTACAGACGGCTTCCATGAAGCAGGAATACTGCTGCCTGTAAAACATTCCATTCCGAAAATGTTCACGATAAATGTCAGTGTAAAGTTTCATGCTTTTATCATCAAATGCACAATTTACCTGCTTAGCCTCCTCACTTATAGGGAAACTTGTGTTTCGAACCATGGTAAAGTTCGAACGGATTCGAAAATATCATCACCCATTCAGTGAGTGAAGTAGTTTCCAAATTTTTCTAACTACTCGGGCTAGCTGTGCCTGAAAGTTACCAGCCCAAGAAATAATTCATAAGCCGGAAATATGAATGTAGAAACTAAGAAAATGATAACAAAATGGTAAAATACTATCAAGAACAAATAAGAAAACATATGTCTGATTTTCTTATGTATATTGTTTATACATAAATATAAAAAATATGTCATTAAGCTACTAATATGACGAACATGTTTATCAGGCCATGATTTATGGTTAAAAGTGTATTATAGCTTGACAAATAAGCGAAAGTGATACACACTGACCCCATGATATATTTACTTGCCAATCAAGCCAGTGACTATGGAAATTTACTGGCCCGACTGGATTTTTACTAGCCTCCGACTATTGCAATTGCACTACAATTACAAGAAGTGCATTGAAATAGTGTGTGATGACGTATTTGCTGGGATACCTGTTTTTGAAATCAGCCTTGGAAATACCAGAGAGTCAGGTCATTGTGAGTGAGTGAGTTCAGTCTTACGCAGCCTTTAGCAATATTTTAGCAATACCATGGCGGGGGACACCCAAAAATATGGGCTTTACATATTGTAACCATTTGGGGAATCGAACCCGGGTCTTCGGCGTGACGAGCGAACGCTTTAACCACTAGGCTACCCCATCGCCCCGAATCCCGTTACGGCATACATAAACGTCGTGCTTGTACTTACGACAATCTACGATAAGCATATGCCTCAAATGTAGTATTTTGTATTAAATATATGCTGGAAGGGTTAAAGGAGTAAAATCCGGTTTTTGGTCCTGTGTATATGAAACTATGTCAGTTAAAGAAACACACTTAAATTACATTTGTGACGTCATTCCATTGTCTGCTCGCTCCAATACTTGTCAGGAATGGAGAGGCGCGTACCAGTTTCAATTTTAAGACTTCATTTTGACATTTAATTTGACAGAAATATTCCCAATAATTTTATGGAATGGAGAGTTACTAGGACATTACCCTCTACAAACCTGTTTAAAACATGCACATATGTACTTCAACAATATACGTGATATACATCTCCACCAATAAAACATTAATGAGCCACAGCTTGACGGCATACAACAGATGGCTTGGGTAACGCTGAATCATTTGTCTAACCTGACCATACGGAGCCGCACTTATGCGTCTTAATTTGGCAGTCAGTTTGTAGCACTTATAGTGATGTTCCAACAATATCACGGCAGGGGTCACTAGAAATGGCTTCTAGTGTACCCATGTGGAGAACCGAACCCGGATGTTCGGCGTGACAAGCGAACCGCTAAGATACCCCACCGCCCCCGCACGTGTAAAACAATGTATACAGTTTATAATAGCGAAAGAAATGTGAAGACCTCGACGAAAAACTTGCATAAGGCGAGGCTGTTCTGACTAAGATTGTGTACAATCAAGTACTACTCCGGTCACGTGATATGCAAAGAGTGAGTGAGTGAGTGAGTTTAGTTTTACGCCGCACTCAGCAATATTCCAGCTATATGGCAGTGGTCTGTAAATAATCGAGTCTGGACCAGACACTCCAGTGATCAACAACATGAGCATCGATCTGCGCAGTTGGGAACCGATGACATGTGTCAACCAAGTCAGCGAACCTGACCACCCGATCCCGTTAGTCGCCTCTTACGACAAGCATATTCGCCTTTTGTGGCAAGCATGGGTTGCTGAAGGCCTATTCTACCCCGGGACCTTCACGGGTCTGATATGCAAAGAAGCACGTGGTAGTGATGTTATGATGTCATTCATTACTGTCGGGAAATGGACAAAGCCAGGGATGAAATAACGGCCGTGCGTTCGAATAACCGCCTTTACGCCCTTCGTGCGTACGTACCATCCAATATGTCACGGTATTGTGCATTGAGTGAGTATTTCTTTATGCCGCTTTCTGTATTATTTCAGCAACACCATGGCGAAGGACGCCAGAAATGGGGTTCAAGCACTGTGGGAAGTCGAACCTGGGCCTTTTGAATGACGGGCGAAGCCATAAGGCTACCAAACAGTCGCTATTGTACAGTGTCACATACACGGACATATACCAGCGCAAAAAGCCTTTTATGAGATGGCCATAAATCTGTCTATAGCCCGGTTGTGTTTATTGAGGCAGAATCTCTTTTCAGCCGTGTGTTTTACTTCATTGATTTATTGTTTTATCAACTGTCCACGTACATTCGTCTCCATTCATAGAAGCATGAGGAAACGTTTTTTCTGACAGTGAATGTGGCATTGATATTTGATAATTTGATAATGATAATATATAACAGATGTATTGTGAGTGAAAGATAACATTTATACTATTTATACTAAATCATGCAGTTTGATTTGATTTTCACAAGATATCGACCAGAGTTTCGATCATAAATCCAGTATGGCTACCGTCACGTTTCAGCAGCGTGGAAATCGATATGAGCTAGCTACAGGTTTGGTGGTGTGCTAATAGTTATATGAATCACAACTCATTTTCTAATTAAAAATAAAAATGCATTCGAAATGAAACCAATACATGTTTCATGTATCTCTATTCTCTGTGTGCAGAATATCAATTATCGTGGCTTTCAGTATGAGACAATACTGATATACATACGCTACACAGCTGTGTCCAAAACAGATATTTCGCTATAACATGGGAGATACTTCGCTTTAACGCGGGTCGGGTGACAGCTTGAACCATCTTACAACATTAATAAGCCTCAAGTCGTCATGGGTATTCCTCAAAGGCGGCGGTGGGGTAGTCTCGTGGTTAAAGCGTTTGCCCCTCACGCTGAAGACCCGGGTTTGATTCCCATACGGGTACATTGTATGAAGCCCATTAATGTGTTCCCCGAGTGTAAGAATACTGCGGTGTAAAATTAAATTCACTCACAATACGGAGGTTCCCATACAACGAGAGAAAAGAAACTGGCAGTTTGGAAGGAGGTGTTTACCAACTGAAACATCCATAAAGCATCTCCTCATCTATGAACCCCGTGGAGATACGGGCTAGAATCCATACTTATCGTAACGGTGAGTGAGTTTGGTTTTACGCCGCACTCAGCAATATTCCAGCTATGTGGCGGCGGTCTGTAAATAATCAAGTCTGAACCACACAATCTAGTGATCAACCGCATGAGCATCGATCTGCGCAAACAGGAACCGATGACATGTGTCAACCAAGTCAGCAAGCCAGACCACCCGATCCCGTTAGTCGCCTCTTGCGACAAGCATATTCGCCTTATATGGCAAGCATGGGTTGCTGAAGGCCTAATCTACCCCGGACCTTCACGTGTCTCACCTTTTATGGCAAGCATGGGTTGGTGAAGGCCTATTCTACCCTGGACCTTCACGGCTCACTTGTCGTAAGGTCAGGCTTGCTGACTTGGTTGTTACCGCGTGTCATCGTATCCCTAACGTAGGACGATGCTCATGCTGTTGATCACTGGATTGTCTGGTCCATGTTCGATTATATACATACCGCCACAGCATAGCTAGAATATTGCTGAGTGCGGCGTAAAACGTAACTCACTCACTCAGTGATTACTCCCAAATTAAGCCAACTCATTTATATGGGACACACACACACACGCATGCGCGCACACAAACACACACACACACACACACACACACACACTTAACTGTGGGCGTTCAGGTGACCTTAGACTAACATGAACGGTCTCTGAAATGAACACAAAAAATTCCTAAATTATAATTGTAAAATATTTTTATATTTATATCATTTCCACCTGAACTGTGGCAATCTCGACTTCCATGAGCTTACTGGGATATTATAGCAGGGTCTTTATGCCAGGTCGAGGTGACCTCAACTAGTGAAGAGTTTAGAAACGAGGCCCCGGGGTAGTCGAGAGTGATTGATGAGCGGTAGATGTACATCGACTATAATTAATTTATATCAGTGTTTTCTTTGCTTTACAATAAGTTTCAGTAGCCTACCACTGTCGACATATAAACAGCAGCTGAACACAATACATGAATCAGAGCCTCGCCGCGACATCAAAGTTACGCAGTTCCTCTCTAAAGGTGACACAGCTGTTGAACCAAATCATTCAAACCGGTTCCGGATTGACATTACCTGGTTCAGGAAGGGTCCCAGGGGATTAAAAATATAAATCTACTCCTTACTTCGGCGTCAAAGGGCTCAGTTTCTTATCTGATAGTGACACCGATGCAAAAATCATTCAAACCGGTTCCGGATTGACATTAACTGGTTGCCAACCGGAATGAGTATGCCGAGCCGGTAGTCGGTTATCGCGAGCAGGGAGGGAGAAGAGGAGTGCTCTGAACGCACGATGTCCGTGTTGAGGGGTGGCGATCTCATTTCAATGCCAGCAATCTGGTCGCCCGGAGACATCTCCTGACTAACCAAGTGGTCCACTCAACACGGCTCCCATCCCAGGTAAGTTTGCGAACTTGGAAGCATTTATCGTGTTCGTCAGTGGATTTCACTGCAGGTACGCTATATATTGGGGATCCATCACATCACCGACTTGTCCAAAGAAACCAAGCGTTGGGTAGAAGTACACGAGGCCATCAACCTTACGGGCACAACGTGACAGTTATATTTAGAGCCAAATGAAACATAACCTCTTTACCTCTATCGAGTTATCTGATGACGTCAGAGGGATTGTAGTCTAGTTCCCATAGTATGCTGCGCTGGCGCTTTACTGCTCCACTGGCCCACTCAATGGATGCATAATGGCGGTGTCTACTGCGTATATGTTATTTGACACTATTATAACCATTGGAAAAACCATGAACGGATTTAGTATTTTCCTTAATTGTATGTTCACAGGAATAGCGAGAATAGTGACATTACTTGAACAGTTTCGAGAAACGAAAGACACCCTTACACAGGCGTGATGTAAACAATGACACGTACCCCGTTTTCAGGGTGATATTTCGTGTCAGTTATCGCGAAATCGTTCACTTATTCCATGGAACTGAAGGACCACATTGATTGTTATGTCCCGTATATTCTGTCGTAAAATGGTGGTCGGGTGGAAATATTGAAGGAAGAAATGCAGATTTACAGATCACATTAATTAAAAGCGGCGAAGATGATGATTAATGATGATGAAGATGTGATTATTGATGACGCTGTTGTTATGTTATTAGAGACTGGTAAACAAATATTCATCGAACGGGGTTTCACCTTTCAATGCGGGAAACCACATTTCCTCGCCGAGACAGCATGTATTTCTTGCACTGTTGTTTAAAGACAGAGCCAACGAATCTAGAAAATGAAACCGGTTTCAGATTGACATCAACAGCGAGACTCAACAGTCCGCATCTGAACCCAGCGGCAATATAATACTCCGTTACTAGGCAAAACACGAGTGCTAAGGGATGGTTTCGCGTGACCAAGCCTGCGAGGTGACTATTTGGTGGTTTGGAATGTTTAGAGTCATGAATAAACTTGCTTAAGTCGATAAGATGATAAATAATGGTGTAATTGATAATTTCTATAAAAATAAACAACAGACTGAGGACCTTTCCTCTTGTACAGACCTCTCTCTTTTAGGACAGAATAACTGTCCATACATGTAATGGGCTTAGGATTCCGAGCGCAGCTATTAGTCGAATTTCATATGTCGCACGTTCATAACGAATGTGATACCCTTGAGTGCGTTATAACAGTACTTCACTGTGATGAGATATTTCGTATTGAATGCATGGGTATGTAACCTATGTTTATAAATGACCAACTTTAGTGTTTCTTTTTCTATAGGTACATTAATATTTCTGAATTATTCATAGCTTTTTACATACTGAATAATTCAAAAATCATTAGCGAAACGTATATTAGGTTGCACCGACGGCGAAATAAATTCATTTATATGTACAGGCGCTACTCTGTCACAGATAGGAATGATGGGGTTTCCACTTGTCACGAATAAGACCCCGGTGCGATTCCCTGTGTGGATACAATGTGTGAGGACCATTTCTACTGCCCCCCGCCGTAATATTGCTGGAAAATTGCTAAAAGCGGCATACATATAAGCTCACTCACTACTCTGGACTTCTGCGATTCTATGCTATCCACCTGAGATACAATGCCTATATGTGTACTCGCAACAAAACACATGCAACTGTTAACGGTAGCGGTGTACGAAATGACAAAAGAAATAAGAAATTGGAATTTGGTGGCAAGTGTTATATGGCAAATTCAGGAAACCGGCATCTCTCAAACACAAGAGAATAAAAATCACCCTGAATTGATACCCGGAGGCCGTGATTTGATACCTGGAGGCAGGGATTTGATACCCGGTGGTCGTGACATGAATACAAGATGGCCGTTATTTGATACGTCTGACAAGCGTTTTCAAGCGTATCATGAAAATATAGTTATCTTCAATTGTTTGAAAGATATCCTAAATCAGATTAGAGATAGCTTGAACCATAGTAAAGATATCTCGAATAGAGAGGTTTATATATCTGAAAACTCGTTCGTGATATCACGAAATGAATCAAGGTTATGTTAAAGCAGTCTAGTTTTACGCCGCAGTCCGCAATATTCCAGCTATATGGCGGCGGTCTGTAAATAATCTGGGCCAGGCAATCCAGTGATCATGAAGGAAGAAGGGACACATATGTAGACTGGCTGGTTTATTATGCGAATTACATGAAATCAAATAGGTCAGGTCATCTCACATAAAAAGATCATTAAACTCAAAATACAGAAAAGTACCAGGTTTCCTAAACGTCGGAAAAGTGATTATTCCGAAAGCCTATGTCGTTGCTCCTGTTCAAATGGTTATGAATGGTATTGTGCATTGCGAATATCTTTGATTTGAATTTGTGTTTTTGTATATGTTATATGCTCTTGTACCATCAGGGTTTGGGGTTAACCTGGTGGTTAAAGCGTTCGCTCGTCACGCCAAAGACCCGGGTTCGATTCCCACATGGGTACAATGTGTGAAGTCCATTTCAGGTGTCCCCCGCCGAGATATTGCTGTTATAATGATAATGCTAAAAACGGCGTAAAACCATACTCACTCGCTTAAACCACCATCAATGTGGTTTGTGAGAATAAAGAATTTAAATGAAATATTAGTTGCTAGGAACTGTTGTTTCTTACATAGCCTAATCAAATACATTAAACACACACACACACACACACACACACACACACACACACACACACACACACACACACACACACACTTTTTTCTCTCAAACCTATACCCGCCCCTGGAATGGACTCTTCCTTGGACACGTTTCTGTATTTTTATTGTATACAGAAATGTACACATCTGTAGTACCCGTGCCGACAACGACCACTTCAGCGGCGGCCGGCAATATAGTGTAGATCAGGGACTGTGAGACAGATAACCCGTCTCAACGCCAGGCTGTGTTTATTGATTCCTAGACAGACGTGTGGTACAATTAACATGACACCACCCTGGGACAATCTCAGGCGCGTGCACATCCAGTTTAACCCCGATCACATCTGTCTGTGTCCTGACATCTTGCAGAATAAAGGGACAGCCATACACTTGCCACATCGCCCCTGGGCACCCTATGAGGTTCACAGTCACCAATCGCAAGAACCTCTTGTTTTCCCCGGGGGCAGCGTGACTTAGTTGACTAGTTCAAGTACCCCGTTGAATTCAGCGCAGCCCTTTGTCCTACGACAATATTTGATTCATTCGGACCATCGGTTACAGAATTTAACGCAGGATGCAGTCACTCCCATGTCAACCCCTGTCGACCATGCAGTCTACCATGCAGTCACGGTGAGCAGCTAATCACGTGACTCAGGTTGGAGACGAGAAGGAGACAGGAACGCGTGGAGTATGTAGCTAGGGAGTGTTTTCGTTCCGTGTTTTCATCTTTAGGATTTCACCAAGCTCGCCAGTGTGAGTCGGCATCATGTACTGTTGAGGTAGGTTGTGGTTTTCGTCTGCATCAGCTGTGCACATGACTTGTGCAAGCAAGCGTTTAGTTTCTGAAAATTTACAATTTCGATAAATACAAAGGAATCCATTTATAACGGGAAAGAGGCTTAATGAGGTTGATGATTCAGCGATCCTGAAAATCTAGACTTGCTACTTCTATGTCTGATTCATTGCAGTAGGACTCGGCGTGGCGGGAAATGAAGGGCTTCGTGGGCCGCGATACAGATTATGTACACATTGCACCACTCTCTCAAACGTGATTTGGAAACAGTGTAGGACTGGGGTATCGGTGTTGTATCTTGCTTGTTGAACATGCACGTTGATTTTGCGTCGATGACTTACCCTTGGGTTGCAACGAACTGAAATTTAACATATTCTTGACATTTTGCCAACTCCTGTCCGAATGAGTCGTTGTCGGCACAGGTGCTAGAGAAATGTACTCTTGTCAGTGTAAATGTTCAGAAACGTACCCGGTACCCTAAACGGCAGACGAGTACGCTTTTCTCAAGCCGAAACCGAAACCGGTTCGTTGTGCTGTTCCAGATCGCCTGATTTCGAGAGCTTTCACTGCCCTTTGTATCCTAACACAATCGAGTATGGAGCTTATACCATAGTACGAGAGTAAGGATTAAGAAGATACTGCCAACTTCTTATGTTCTTGATTTATTTAGGTCTTCCGTATTGCCGAGAGGGCGAGGCAGTAGGGAAAAGAATGTTCAGGGGCTGTGAGACGAAAGGGCTACAACGAAACGAAAACCAGCGGTAGAAATGGAGACGAGAAAACGATAGAGCGATAGATCGAGGAAGGGCTATATTTCCTATAATTTTCTTTGAAAGGTTAAATGATTTCCATTGATTCATCTCAGTAATACCTACCGCTGTTTTGCTATTTACAAAGTGACAATACAGATGTTAGTGCTTTTGTTGGGCTGAGTCCCCTCCAGGCTTCGAACCTTCGTTCTCAGCGTCAGACACCTCATGGCCAGCACACAAAGTCAGCCATCTAACCCACTCAGCCGCCCTGGCTTCTTCAAAAAGTGGAAATCGAACAGCTGTGGCTGTTGGGTAGGAAGCCTAATGATTAAAGCCTTCGCTTGTTATGGTATTCCCTGTCGTGATATTGCTAAAAATGGCGTAAACCATACTCACTCACCCACACTCACCCCGTCCATCCACCGCGCCTACCACAATTGGGGTAGCCTGGATCACGGACTGTGTATACCCCTGATGAGTGTAAATTGGCACGGCTTCCACGGCCGAAAGCTATTGAGGGACTCAACTCAATAAATGTACCCAAATCTGTACTATACTACATCTGGCCACTCTCTGCCATTATGGATTCATAGTTGAATTTGGTTTTGTATGCAGTGTAACTGCCTTGAGCCACTGCCGTTAGATGTTTCTCTGACTTAACGTCCGGTCGGGGGACAATGTCTTTCTTGATTGACCTGCTTTGAAACATAGGCTCTTTGTTCGAACAGAATAGTACGGTTATGTAACAGTTCTGTGACGAGTTCTAGTGTTGTCGTGCACAATGAGAGGGAGGGAGGGGTGGAGAGGTCTGCGGGATTATTGATTCCCGATCTAGTTTGTGGGTGTCAAGTTTGCGTCGTCTTTGCTCATTCTGTGTTCTTTGCGTCGTCTTTGCGTCGTCTTTGCTCATTCTGTAGTCTTTGCGTCCGATAGTTTCGACGGCGCTTCGTCTCCTGTATACGTGGGTAGATCGTTCTGTCTCATGTCTCCACTTATACGTCAATAACGCTTGATTGTTCTGCCTCCTTTTATACGTCAAAAACGCTTGATTGTTCTCTCTCCCTTTATACGTCAATAACGCTTGATTGTTCTACCTCCATTTATACGTCAATAACGCTGGATTGTTCTCTCTCCATTTATATGTCAGTAATTCCAGATTATGCTGTCTCAATTTGTTCGTCAGTAACGCTTGATTCCTCTGTCTCCATTTATACTAATTCCTAATTGTTCTGACACCAGATTGTTCTGACACCACTTAAACATCAGTAACGCTAGATTGCTCCTTCATTTACGCGTCAATAACGCTAAATTGTTAGTGTTAAG
The DNA here is from genome assembly GCF_037392515.1 of Haliotis asinina. Lineage (NCBI taxonomy): Eukaryota > Metazoa > Mollusca > Gastropoda > Lepetellida > Haliotidae > Haliotis > Haliotis asinina. The sequence continues at coordinate 25,579,620 of NC_090281.1, read as the reverse complement.
CGCGAATCAGGGAATATTGTATTAGGCTCTGTCCGTCCGTCCGTCCGTACGGATTGGAATATCTTAAGAAATGTAGACACGATTCTTTTCATATTTGATATATCTTAAACTATGACCTTCACTTCATTTTCTTTTCAAGTTTGATTTGATAATATCCCACATGTGTATCACGCTGTTGTTGATCACTGTATTGTCTGGTCCAGGCCGCCGCCATTATACGTAACATATTGCTCAGAGCGGCGTAAAACTATACACGCTCATAAGATACATATGCCATGTGCAAATACATGAGCAAGCAGATTAGTACACCTCAGAAAGACCCCATGCAATATTATTGTTCAAATCACAACATGAATATTTATCAACATAATTATTATGCCTTGTAGTGAAACAATTGTTTCAAGCGATGGCCACTAGCCTTGTCATTTTTATGAAACGTGTGTTCTCTAAATAATCTTTTAATTCTGTATAGTTACATTTTAAACAACCTCATTCAGACATCATCCCATTAATTTTAAACTTGTTCTGCGGAGGTATTTCGTGTAACCTACAATAAGGGGAGATAATCCCGACTGGACTAGCCCATCAATTTTGTGTATGCTACAAGGGGCGCTGTCATCTTTATACTTGTCGTAAGTGGCATTGTGTTGACAAGGTAATTAATTTTTACGTTGGTAAGGCAACAAAACATTCTTAATGTGTTCCATGTTACAGAAAATATCCATCAGCCGACAGTGGCAGAGGCCGTGTCAGTTTTTTGTAGATGATTCCGCACCCTGTTTGAACTAAACAAACTTCTGTTGCGTTGCAGTTTAAGAATCGCTCTAGGTCAGCACGAAGCGCTTGTTTACATTCCCTTTACTGTTACCGAACCGTCTCTCCTAATGAAGAACATAAGTCTAAAGAAGACATTCAAGATGGCAACCGAACTGGGTATACTTGGATATGTGCATCCTTTGCCTTAGCCCATGTAGTCCTGTCAAATCTGTCTTCTTCCGCTGTCAAATTGAAATTTCTCTCAGTTGCCATTTAGGGCGGGGGGATAGCCCAGCTGTTGAAGAGTTCACTCGTCACGCCAAAGACCTGGGATCGATTCCCAATGTGTGAAATAATGGATGAGGCCATTTCTGGCCTCGGATGGTCAGGCTGGCTGATGTGGTTGACACGCGTCATCGTATTCCAGTTTTCCAGATTGATGGTCATGAGCACGGTATGTTCTGGTCGAGGCACGACCATTTACAGACCGTCGCCATATATCTGGAATATTGCTGAGTGCGTCGTTAAACAACATTAAAGTCATAAACATTGAAAATCACCGTCGCGGCTGTAATGTTAAAGACAAGCTCTGGAATATAGGTGAAGTCGGCCTAAACCATATTCGTCAACTCATTGTAGTTGTATTTCTTATGCAAAACACTAGGCCATCAAGCGGGTTCTATCCTGGTCGCGACATGTGAAAAGACGTTGATAAATGGTACCTGTTCGTCATTGCCTGGCGCTCTGCGCTCTGTACAAGGACTAGTCGGCTCGGGACCTGAATAATGCGTCTGAGTGGGGTATTCATGCTAACTTGGGGCATGGTATCTCAGTGTGCTGGCAATAAGTAACCAGCAAGTCAGGGTTGTACAAGCAGCCACACACAGACACATGCACGTCGGTTTAACCTCACTATTATAATACCTATTTTAACCAGTCTACCACAGGTGAGCGAACTTCGACTACTTCGACCAGCAGGTGCAGGCACATTGAGGTACCGCTGCACACCGTAATATGAGGTAATTTTAACAGCTTTAATCTGGACACATACACATATACATACTCGTGCTCGTCGTCATATGAGTGAAATATTCTTATACGACGTTAAACCCCATTTCACCTCGACTGACCACAAACATTGCTGTGACATTGTTGAAATATTGCTAAATTCGTCGTGAAAGCTCACTCACGTGGACGTCATTTTTGTGTGGGACCAAGGCGACTTTAACCAGGTATGTAAATATGGCACCCCTGTGTTAGGTGAACCTTTGTGATAAAAGAAACGTTTGATAATCTGTTTGTAAATTGCAAATACAGAATATAAAGAGCAATGTATGTAATGCAATAAGGTATCTATACATATGGAAATTAATTAAGCAACACCAAATTCAAAGACACATAAAAACTTAACAAAGTTTAACGAAGTAATTTTGATGATTGATTATTCAATTTTGATGTATTGACATACAGCATGAGCTTTTCATGGGTTGATATGACGCGCGTGAAGCTTGCACAGCGCACGTGCATTGCTTTAACCTCAACTTTCGAAAAATGCACTTTTTCCCTGGGGTGTTTACAAGCGCAGGTTGTCGATTGCATTCGGTTTTTCATTCATTTCAATGTCATGGCACGTAGGAAATTATCAGAGGCCACTCGTTGGCAAATAATCGGCATGAGGAATGCTGGTATGTCTCTAAGACAAATCGGGACTCAAATCGGACGACATCATTCCATAATTTCAAAACTTTTGAAAAAATACCGGGCCACTAATGAAGTTAAAGACCTGCCTAGACCAGGAAGACCCAGGAAGACCACAGTCCGGGAGGACAGAGCTTTACTGAGACTTGTACGGCGCAGGTCCTTCGACTCGAGCTCTCGGTTGAGACAGGAGTGGCTTCCAGGGAGACCCATCTCGAACAGGACTGTTCGGAATCGTCTGAAAGCTGCAGGATACCGGGCAAGGAGGCCAATCAAGCGACCCAGACTGTCTCCAGCCCATAAGGCAGCCCGACTGGCCTGGTGTAATGACCGTTTGCACTGGAACATTGCCTCTTGGAGGAAGGTCCATTTCTCAGATGAGAGCCGGTTCTTGCTGCACATGGTGGACGGTCGTACTCGGGTCTGGAGGCAGAGGAACACAGCAATGGCTCCACGGAACATCCAGGAGACTGTGGCCTTTGGGGGAGGTTCCGTTATGGTATGGGGGTGCATTTCCATGAACTGCAAGTTGGATATCATTACCATCCGTGGCAACCTTAACGGTGTTCGTTACCAACAGGAGGTTCTTGACAGGGCTGTGGTACCTCATTTTGAGAACCATCCTCTGGCAACGAGACCCATATTTATGGACGACAATGCTAGACCTCACAGGGCGCATGCTGTAAATGATTTTTTGCGGCAAAATGCAATTGACAGAATTCCATGGCCTGCCATGAGCCCTGACCTCAACCCCATTGAACATTTGTGGGACTTTATTGGCCGTCGTGTGAGGCAGAGAGACCCACCAGTCCATAATCTCAACGAATTGACGGCTGCCCTGCATGAGGAGTGGAACAGGATCCCCCAGAATCAGATCCGGAGACTCATCCAAGGAATGAGGAGGCGTCTGGAATCGGTGGTGCGTGCGCAGGGAGGACACACTAGATATTGATGAAAGTCGGTGTGCAGACTCTCAGATGACTGTTCTTTCTTTCCATGTGACATTTGTGTTAATACACCTGACAACAACGTCTGTGGATGAATAGTAAATTGTGTCCATTTTTTCATGAATTTAAGACAGTTTTAAGAATTTGGATTTCGTTGCAATAAAGCAAAGTCTTGATACTTTTTCCCTTTAAGTTGTTTGTCAGAGATCGTCTGTTGAATAAAAAAGTGTCAAACTATATCAACCCGGCATATTTTGATTGTCAGAACACTTCAAAGTTGCTCCAATAGAAAAAATTGGGGTGTTGCTTGATTAATTTCCAGGTGTATAAATAAAAAAATCCCGGACTTTGTTTACCTTTAATTTGGAGACGACCTCACTGCTAAACCGGAATAAGCAAGAAACGTGTGCGACCTTTCCAGAGAAAAAACCGAGAGTTTTCAGTGGTTACGCGTACGAAGTCACATTGCCGAAACAGATAGCCAAACTTGATGTGTCTCTCACGGCTTTGCTGTCAAAACAAACCTGCTTTGTCATCCAAACAGGTTTAAGAAAACAATACATGTTATCTCATAATTATGTCCACCTTTCTCCCTAGATTTTTTTCATATTTGACATCAAGCTTCATTTAGGGAAGGCGCAGGGCCCAGTCGATTTTGGTGAACTTCACTCAGTTTTCAAGGTCACAGTGACACTTTGAAGATTTCAGTATGTAAACCTGCATGTTTTTAGATTGTAGGCGAGATATCTCAAAAACGGCTCACTGGATTTTCTTCATAGGCTTTCAAAACTTCCGTTGAATGTTTTTCAATGAGCAATTTCGTTATTACTATCTTTGCATATTTCATATACTGACATTCATGTTAGTGTCCAAGTGAGTTTTGTAAATATTGGTAGGTTTGAACAACTTCAGAGCAGGATATATCAGAGAAGTTGACTGGTCATGTTTTAGTTATCCCCCGCAACGCGTTTTAATATTGTGGGTATTAAAATGCACCCCGTCCGTCCGTGCACATTTATCGTTTCCGGAGCAGAACTCTAAAACCGTTCAATATTTCTTCACCAACATACACTGGTCTAGTGGTGTATTGGTGCCTTTTGATAGTTTCGGAATTCTGAATAAAATATTTTTGACGTTTCCATGGCAACAAGTTTGACTTCGACTGAAATTGGGGGTAATGCGGGGGATATTGATGACTGTGTCTTCTTGTTGACTTCATTTTTAACTTCATTGTAACTACGACCTCTACTTTCATTACTTTTTAAGATTGAATTGATAATTTGCAGCGGGGGATTATGTCACCCTAGTGACAATGCTTGTTTTATTCATTTCAAATGATTGTATGGCTTTTCTGGACAAGTCTCTTTATGGTGCCATCATAAGTAGAGGATGGTGGTGAGGGACTTCAGCGCTCGTATTGGTCTATGCCGGTATCACTAAACGCCATTCTTGTGAGTAGGAAAGGTTAATCGTTTCTTGTGAAGACAATATTACACATGTCAACATTCTTTTACTGGTTAAGATAATCAGTTAGTTAATTAATCTGTTGGAAAGCTAGCTTTACCAGCTACAGCCATGTAAATAAAATGTGGCCTTCCCGTCAATGGTCATTTTTTAAATGTGCCAGCCCAGTCAGTGAGCCTGACCACCCGACCCCGTCAGTCGCCTCCATGTTGCTAATGTTAAATCTTATATCTTAGATTATATATGCACGTGAGAATCAATTCATGTGCTGCAATGAGACTTGTTGGTATCCTAGTACGTCTATTTCATTGAAGACCTTTCGTCCTACCCATTGCGTTTTGGGTTTTTGGGTTTTTTTTGTGTGTGACAGGGACATTTAGCCCAGTGTTTTTTTATCTGGGGGCTTTATGTCCTTGTGGTCCTGACACCGTGAGAGGAGGCCCAGTTCGATACAACTCTTTTCAACACTTGCTTGATAAAGGTCGCCCTTATTGCAATAAATATGTTGACTATCAATAGAACTTGCTTTTCCTTTCCCTATACAACATCTAAAATGCCCCTCAGGGAACTCACATCTATTGTCAACCATTCCGACTGTCTGAAGGGACGACCGCCAGCTCGAGCAGGATAATTCCGCTCCCGGGAAACGCTGTGGGGTTAAGCTAGGATTCCGTTCACCACATTCATGTGTATTTGTTTATCATATGCTGAATAGTCATCTAAAGAAGTTTGAACTCAACGTATCGTCTTCAATGCGAGCAACAGAGATGTGCCATATATGTAGGAACAAACATGGCTGACGTCACTGTCAAGATGCAGGGCCAAATTCAAACTTGCGCAACAACTAAGTTATTAAAGAACTGAAGTTCATACTTGGTGATGTATCCTTTGACAGCAATGATTTTCCTCAGACGACATAGGATAGATATACATGTTTCTGATATAGTTCACAGGTGTGTTTTCCTGCACGAGTTGGTTCCCTCGATCAAAGTCCTCACGGGCATTGATGTAAACAATACATTGTCTCAGTCAGAAGTTCTCTGTAAAATTGGTATTTGGAGACTGCTGGCCACAAAATACCACTTATGGCATTTCTTTGCTTATATTTTGCTACGATGCGGACTTTATGCGCCGGCGCATGCATCGTCTTGCAAAATATATTTTTCATTCGGGAAATGCTGGACAGTAATAGGCCACAACTCGGAATCAATAACACCAATGTATTTTTGAGCATTTATGTTGCCTACAACAGTTATTGTTCCAGCACCAACTTGAGCAGCCCAGACCACGAAAGAAAGCATGACACCCGGGACTCAAACACTGCGGGGTGTACTCTTCGTCTGGCCTTCTTCACACACAGTTATTTTTCCCAATACCTATTTTACATTCATCACTGAAAATGACCCCATTCTTCATTAACTCTTCTCCAAAACTTTCCTCGGGCCCGAGCGAGGCGATTTCTCACACATACATCATCATTCCGAATTTACTCTTACAAGACCCGTCTGTGATAATTATTTGCGAATTTGAATTGTACGGTCGGAGACAGTTCTGTCTTATTCTTATTACGTCTTGAGTGATTTTCCGACAAAGGAGAAATCTGACTCTCTCTTTTCCCCCTAAAGTTGACGAGTATCACGTGCAGTGAGCGATCGACCGAGTCCAACTGTGCGATTCTCTGTGCTTCCACTTTCTGATTACTGTTTTCCGAGGTAAGCCAAGATCATTAATGATTTCCCTGCATTTTTGGTGCTGTTGGAACTTTGCAGTAGTTTTAACAGACTGTGACAATTCTCTTTCATTTCACATGCTACCGGAAGTCTCCCTTGCAGATAAGCAGACGACATAAAACGTCACGTGACTGCCACTTGCTGAAAGAACAGGGTTGAATTTTGTATCTACTTAAGTTTCACGGCCGTACGTCTCCTGTTTCAAGCACAATTTGTATTTTAAATGAACCGCCAATTATGATTCTGATTTGGGATTTGTTTCGGCACACCTCTGTAGTTCCCCTGTCGACACACGCACGCGTTGACACCTAAGTGAAGAGCCATTAATACGATTCTCATCACAATTGAATAGCATCGATTTCATTACTTTCTGACAGTAAGTCCATCTAGTAAGGCGAGGACACAAGAACAGGCTGCACGTTATACAAGTGCAGGGAACCGACCTCGGATCTTAGAGTGATGAGACCCGTGAAGGTCCCGGAGTAGAATAGGCCTTCAGAAACCCATGCTTGCCATAAAAGGCGACTATGCTTGTCGTTAGAGGCGACTAATGGGATCGGGTGGTCAGGCTCGCTGACTTGGTTGACACATGTCATCGGTTTCCAACTGCGCAGATCGATGCTCATGTTGTTGATCACTGGATTGTCTAGTCCACACTCGATTATTTACAGCCCGTCGCCATATAGCTGGAATATTGCTGAGTGCGGCTTAAAACTAAACTCATTCACTCACACAGAGTGATTAGCGAACGCTATAACCGTTAGGGTTCCCCACAGCTCTTTATTATTCATATCAAGAATGCAATTTGCTGGAACACTTATTATAGTCTGTCTCACAGTCCCTGAAACTAACGCCCTTGAGGAAGCAAGTCTAGAACTTCTTAGGTTCACTCCCACTGTGACTCTCTTTACAAATTAAATATGATTATTTGCCACAATCAAAGTTACCTGTATGCAGAGAATGAGTGTTAGTCTACGGCACTTAGTGCAAAAATGTGCGTACTCTAAATCACAGTTCTTGCAGACACACACGAGTCAATAGTTAATCTGTTTTCGTTGAGTCGGAACCTGTTTGGGCGGCGTGCTATTGTTCCGTGATTTGACATATTTCGGCGCGTTATGGAGGTGGTTATTGATTTCGTGTAATACCCCAGAACAGTTTACAATCTCTGTCACTACTCTGCACATTGGTGAGTCCGACATTCAGGACTTTGGCTTCGTCCGTTGTCATGGAGACGACACAGGCTAGTGCAAAGGATTGTAAAGTGAACAGACGAAGGGATGTGTTTTTATATCCATTGCCACCCCGTGGAACCAATGGCAACGTTTCGACAAGTGCGTCTGAACATAATATTTGGCTTTCAAGAGTGGAATATGTTGGTATGGGGGTCTGTCTGCTCGCAGCAAAAACAAACTTTTCAAAATTGTTAATTCTGCCAACAAAATTACTGGCGTGTGGTTCGAGTATATTCCCTCTATTTATAGATAGACTAGATTGTCAAAAAGGCAACTGAAATTAGAATTGACAGTATCCATATTTTATCTCATCATTTTGAATTACTTCCATCTGGACGCCGCTTTCGATTACCTTTACTTAAAACAAACCGAGCTCGACAGCCCTTCATACCATCTAGAATTTGTATTATTAATTCATCAGATGTTTTGGAATAGTCATCATGCACGCGACAACCACTAATTTAGCCTCTCTACCTTTGTATTATTTATTATCAGCATTCATTTGTGCTTGTAATTAGTGTGTATGCGTTTTTAATATTGTATGTATTCACTACGACGCCGTTTTGATACAAAAAGAATTTCCTCCTGGACAATACAGTTATACCTTACCTTATCTTATCTTCCAGGTCGCTATGAAACTTGAACTACTTTGCAAATTTTTTTAAACGCGATATCTCATAAAACGTTGTACCTAATTTCAGTCCCTCAGCTGAAGAAAATATTGTCATGTCTTAAAATCGGGTACCAGGGTAGGGTACCAGGGTAAAGTAACAGGGATGAGGTACCCGGGTAGGAAATCCGGACCCGTCCCAACCCCTAATACACACCGATAGTGACAGTGGAAATAAGCATATGTATCTGTACATTCAAATCTACTTTGTTCCTGAAATATCTTCTGAGAAGTGACCATGACTAAAAAGTACACAACACAAGAGGTAATCTTCTCGATAAAAAAACTGGTATATAAGTTAATTTAATTCTTCTTCAGCGGCGGGGCACATTGCCATGTTTGTTTTTGTAAGTCTTCCGCTGATGCTATGAAAATAAGGAATATATGTGAATGTGGTCCCGGTCCCGGTTTCACTGTGAAAATGTCATTGTAGAATATGATCGATTGCGTTTTGTTTCCGAGTCTAAGTTACAAAATCTGTCCGTGTTTTCAGGTGACGAGTTCGCAAGCGAATATTTTTCGACGGGTATCCAATTGAAATGATTGGTTGGATATGTCGTTTATGCCGCATTCAGCAATATCCCAGCTATAGGACGGCGTTCTGTAAATTAATCGAGTCTGGACCAAACAATCCAGTGGTCAACAGCAGAAACATCGATCTACGTGATTGGGATACGATGACGCGTCAGCGAGTTTGATCACTCCATCTCCTTACTTTCCACATACAACGAACATATGCCCCACATAACCGTGGGCCGGTGGACCATGGGCTCATATTTTTTTACTTTTATATTTTTTCATAATGGACACCGTTGAAGTCTTTTCACCGACTTTGTATATGGTAGCCCAGTGGTTAAGGCATTTGCACGCAACGCCGAAGACCTGGGTTTGATTCCACACATGGACACAATGTGTGAAGCCCATTTGTGGTGTCTTCCGCCGTGATGTTCCTGAAATACTGTTAAAGCGACGTAAAACTCAACTCACTCACTCACTCACTCACTCACTCACTCACTAATTGTGTATATTGTATTGTGTTTTCAGAAGGATGTCGACGAATGGGTGCACCATGATGATCAGACAAACCTGGCGACGATGTTTAAAGATCGCACTCGGATTCCTTGTTGTCATCGTGTGTGTCAGGTTCTCTGTTGTAAGTATAATCTCCGACTTCACACATTCTCTTCCCCCTTCACCTGGGAAATTAACGCGGATCGTCTGCGTGACGAGCGAATGCTTTAAGCACTAGCCTACCCCGCCTTCCATCTCCTAATTAGAGATATGAGGACTTAACTCTGCCGATAACGTGAGAAGGCCATTCCACCAGTCAGATACCAAATCCGATACAAACAAGTTCCCTAAAGTACTGTCGGAAATAGGAAGAAAAAAAATACACAATTGCAAATAACATATGTCGAAATAACCCACATCGGCCAAATTTGGCATTCATTGGGATGCGTAATAGGATATCTAGAATGTTTACGCGGGTAAAACGTAGAAAAATTACCAATATCTGCTGAAAACAATAGATCAGGCTATAGATGGCAATTAAGTCGTTCAGCCAGATATGAAGACTTACCGCCGGCTCACCTGACATGAAATGCATGTGTTGCTGTCACGCACAAGAGGTCATCTCAAAGATACTTCGTGCCTTTTCGTGTGTTTGATTAACATCTTACGTACATTTCTTTATATCGTGGTATGTGGAAACGTATGATACCTGTAGAAAAAAATGAATAGGAGATTGTATTAAATGTCTCAAAATGTATAGGTGGCATCTACAGGACTGGATATTATTATACCCCGTTTAGTGCGATGCGGGGGATATAGTATTAGGTTCCGTTCGTCCGTCCGTACGGATTGGAATAACTTAAGAAGCGTTGACTAGATTCTTTTCACATTTGGTATCTGGGTTTATCGCAGTAAAAGAAAGGTCTCACTCAGGTTTGTCGACCTTGACCTTCATCTCAAGGTCACATGGGGTCTTAAGTGTTTTACCTTTTTGTGTTTGAACAACTACAGTGCAAGATATCAAGAGAGTTTAAGAGTAATGTTTTCGTTGACATTTTACTTCATCTTAAACTACGACCTTCACTTCCATTTCTTTTAATGTTTGATTTGATATTATGCGGCGGAGGATTATGTCACCTTAGTGGCAATGCTTGTTTGTAAATTGGATATGACATGCTTTTTTACTTCCAAAGTTTAATTTCTTTACAGGATTATCTTATCATAGCTGAATTCTCTATCCCCCAGCCCGACCCCAACCACCGTCTGCGATTCCCTTCCTAGTTTTGCTTTTTGACGACCCCTCCCATCCACTTCCACCCCCACCCCAAACTGTTTGATTTCTTTCCTTACTTTAGATAACGGGCGGTGAGGTAGCCTAGTGGTTAGAGCGTTCGCTCCTCACTCCCAAAACCTGGATTCGATTTCCTACATGGGTACAAGATGTGAAGCCCGTTTCTTGTATCTATCTATCTCTCTCTCTCTCACTCCCCCCCCCCCCCCCACACACACACACACCTTCTTTCTTTCTTTCTTCCTCCGTTCGCGCCTACATTAGCATATTAGTTGATGGTAATGTCGACCATTATAACACAGTTCCTCCTTCCGGTTTGATAGTTTAGGACGGAGGGCCCATTTCTGGTGTTCCCAGCTGCAGACATGCTGGAATAGTTGCTAAAAGTGAAGATCCGGGGTAGAATAGGCCTTCAGCAACCCATGCTTGCCATAAAAGGCGACTGAGCTTGTCGTAAGAGGCGACTAATGGGGCCTGGTGGTCGGCTCACCTACTTGGTTGACACGTGTTATTGGTTCCCAATTGCGCAGATCGATACCCATGTTGTACCCATGGATTGCCTGCTCCATACTCGATTATTTACAGACCGCTGCCAAATAGGTGGAATATTGCTGAGTGCTATTGTTGTAAAACTGAACTCACTCATTCACTTATTATCTCTCTCATTACAGCAACCACCTTGCATTCTTGGCTTCGTTCCTCTCCGGACGTATCCGTTATTTGAAGGGGATGTACGAGTACCACCCGATGTCACAGTGGTCACTGCCTACCTCAACCTCGGCCGTTTTAACAAGGGGGACGGAGGAACTGTTTTCGGCCCCACGTTGTACCTGGAGTGGGCCACTGTGTACAAGTATCTAAGGAACCCTCTTGTTGTGTACACCGACTCGGACCAGTTTGTCCGACTGTTCACCGACATGCGAAAACACCTGATGAACATCACAAGAATCATCAGGATTGAGAAAAAACAATTATGGGCTTTTGACCATTTGGACAAAGTCCGTGTCATATACTCAGACCCGAACTACCCAAAATACCAACCAAATACAGTGGTTCCAGAATATCCGTGTGTACAAAATGCAAAATACTCGTGTGTTGAGAAAGCCATTGAGAGTGACTTCTTTCATACTAAATATTATATGTGGGTCGATGTTGGTTACTTCCGGTTAATCACAAGTCGAAAGAGGGACTTCCGGTTGACACTTCCGCCCAATTTCGACGAGAAGAAAGTAGCTCTTAATCAAGTTCATCTAGACTATTCAATGACTGAACGACCAGAAGATATTTTTAAAAATATGTACGTGTGGGTAGGAGGTGGTCTTTCTGTCGCTGAGAAAGGTGTTTTTCGCCAGTTCGTTAAGGAGTACAGAAAGGCCGTGGAACATTATCTGGACCTGAAGCTGAGCAACTCAGACCAGCAGGTGCTGTTTGCGATGTCAACAAAGGCGGAACGTGCTAAACTGAAACTGACAGTAGAGATTCAACCCTACATCTGGAACGTCTGGGGCAGTTGCTGGTACTACCTCGGCTACCAGTGCTACAAGGAACTTTGACGACGTCTTTGTGTAGGACTTTTCCAATCTTCATACACCTATTCCTGACACTTATGCAACCAAGCATTTTCTCTGTTTCCATGATATATGGAACACCCTGGAAGATCTGGGTTAGCAGATTGGCCTTCAGTAACCCATGCGTGTTGTAAGAGGCGACTAACAGGATGGGTTTGGTCGGGCTCGCTGACTTGGTTGACACATGTCATCGGTTCCTAATTGCTCAGATAGATACTCATGCTGTTGATCACTGGATTGTCTGGTCCAGAATCGATTATTTACAAACCGCCGCCACATAGCTGGAATATTTCTGAGTGCGACGTACAACTTAACTCACTCACTCGAACACCCTGGTGTATCGAACACGATACGTCAGTTCAGTATTGACCCTATCACAAAGTGTATAGTTCTACTTATCAGGAAGTGAAGGCCTCCGTACAAGGCTTTAAACATGTACAAAATCTACTCTGCTGGTCTGGTCCACGAGAGTACTTCATCTCTCATAAATGATCTTATATAGACAGATTTAAAATGATCAAATGGCATTTGATACTCGTGTTCCTCCATAGTGTGATACGTGTATCATCCTATATTTACCTACATGTGCCTTGCAATTTACACACAAAATACAATCGCTCATATCAACAGATGTCAATGTCTTACACAGTCTCCCACCGTTAGTCCAAAAACACTAAGTGATACCTGTTGGGAATGTATAGCACCTGCATAGCTCAGTGTTCTGTATAATGGCTCCTTTATCCAGATGGTTCTTTTTTTGTTTTTCTCTGCTTTGGGTGATTTCAGTGGGAAAGGTACATTCCGGATTAACGGAGGTCCGCTGTCCTACTACTGTGGATCTGCAAGCTGGCCAATGTACCCGTGAAGATCCGGATTTGAATAGCTCTTCAGTGACCAATGCATATCTCCCCCTCGTAAAGATACCGGGCCCAGATTTTCGAAGTTCTCTTAGCGCTACGATAGTCGTAAGTACCATGCATTAACATTAACCTACGACTGTATTAGCGCTAAGAGAACTTCGGGAATCCAGGCCCAGGTTACAAGTGTTCTTCAGTAACCCATCGGGATCGAGTGATCAGGCTCGCAGACTACGTTGACGGTGTCATCGTATCCCAATTGCGAACATCGATGCTCATGTTGTTGATCACTGAACTGTCTGGGCCAGACTCGATTATTTACAGACCGCCGCCATATAGCTGAAATATTGCTGAGTGTGGCTGGGTGAAACTAAACTCACTCACTCACTCAAACCTGGATAAGGACAGGCATGATATGGTTAATGCCCGGATATGAGAGGTAATTTGTTTCCGTCTAAGTCCATTATTTGCAGTTCTTGCTTTATGTTCTATGTGCAGCTACTGGGGTGTATTTTTCAGATTACAAGCCAGCATGCATTCAGACAAAAATAACTGATGACTTTAATTACATACAATTGAATATTTGCAGTCATTGCACCCCGCCGCAACGCGTACGTACGTATTCATGTTAAAGCGATATCTCATGAACTATTGTACCCAGCATCCTCAAATTTGGTTACATCTTACACTTGGGGATTAGACAGACCCCAGTCAGTTTTGTGACCTTGACCTTATTTTCAAGGTCAATTATCAATATTTCATTGTTCTTTAGCGACGGGGGACATTGTCATATTTCTGGCAAACACTTGTTATGATGGTAATAACAATGTGGATTTACAGATTTATTAATCTTTTACCTTAATAATAAACGCTTGTGCGGAATTGAGGTGTCAACCATTTTTGGGGTGACATGGAAGCAATATCGCAAAAGGGTCTAAAAGGACCTTGTTTATTGGGTGCATGCCATGTTTGCCCACACCGGACCAGAAATAATCATAGAAATTAACAAAGGAACGCATAAAAATGTTCAAGTGTTCCTTTTTTATTCCCAGAATTTAACTCACAGTGCAATACATACCTTGTGAAGAATAAAGGAACACTTGTACTGTCTTGTGTTCCCGTTTTCGTTTCCAAGAGTATTGCAGTCATACTCAATCATTTTTGATGATATTTATTTGCCCAGTTAGAGCCCTTGCCACTTTAAATAAATATCGCCTATGCACTTTAAGAGCGAGCTACGTATAACAGAATAATGCCGATCTTGGGTTAAATTGTGCCCGTGTAGCACGTACTGTTAGCAATGACATACCTGTAAATAGACCAGCGGTCAGTTCTCAGGAGGACATTTCTCATGCTTTTCAGTCTCGTATGCGATTTCGCATCTATGAACGTAAATATACTGAGGAAAGAGAACACCGCTTCATGGCAATGTTCCTTTATTTATTCTCAAAGTACCTCCTACAACGCTTTTCAAAGCCGGTGATGAAAACTGAAAATATTAATGGGTATCTTGAATTTTACATTGTTCTTTAGATGAATGGCATGGTCATATGATGCTCAAAATAAATGTTTATTTCAACTTTTATAATTGGTGTTTCGTGACTGTTGAAAACGACTTGTCCACCAATATGGGTAGTGTTCAGTGTGGCACTGTTCCTGTTACCCAATCGTGAACCATTTGGCTTCAAACAGCATGATCGTTGATAGCAGACTTGCTTGGTGCCCCAGTACAGGGAAAGAAATACGGAATACTGTCTCTTGGATACAGCTTTGTGAAAATACCCAATGTATAGCTACACCAAATCCGAATGGATGCTTCCAGACGGGTTTTGTATGCAACAACAGTTTTTGTTTGTTTTGTTTATTTTTCAAAAGCCTGTAGTTTCGTGTTCGTACGTTTATTAAAAAAAATATCACAATTGGAGGTTTTGTTTGTTGTTTGTTGCTTTATCAGAAAATGATTGTATCCAGGGGACTTACCTCTCCCTATGTCCGTGACCGCTTCGTGTTATTCCGTGACAAGAACTTCGGAGTTACGGAAAGGGTTGGTTGGTTGGTTGGTTGGTTGGTTGTTGAACGCCGCGCTCAGCAATATTCCAGCTATATGGCGGCGGTCTGTAAATAATCGAGTCTGGACAAGACAACCCAACGATCAACAGCATGAGCATCGATCTACGCAACTGTATACGATGACGTGTCAGCCAAGTCAGCGAACCTGACCTCCCGATCCCGTTAGTCGCCTCTTACGACCAGCATGAGTTACTTGTTACCAATTCTAACCCGGATCCCGGATCTTCAATGGTTGGTTAGGCAACGTGGTGTGTGGTGACGAATATGGAGTGGTGATTGGCTTGGGAAGGTTTCAGTTTAGGTTAAAATGCAATCAATTCATTGGAATTCAAGCTCTGGAAATATCGGAACTGACATAACAGTAAATCAAGGCTGGTTCATATTCTGCCGTCTGCTCCATCAATTTATATGCCGGCAAGTTTTAACAGTTAAGGAGGAGTTATCTACCTTGGTCATGTGGATTTGCTTGAGGACTGACGCAGTTCAAAAATCGGAGAGTTTACTTTTACGCCGCAATATCACGCGGAGAACACCAGAAATGGGCTTAACACACATGTGAGGAGCCGAACCTTGGTCTTCGGCGTGACGAGGGAGCGCTTTAACCTCTAGGCTACCCCACCTCCCCAGTCTAATGTAGAAAGCGGCGTACCACCATACTCATTCACTCACTCTTTCACACTTAGGGTACAGGCTCTGTCTTTCAAGATCGTATCGCATGGTTACACTATATAATCAGAGGTGTGTATTGTATGTCTCCGGGATGTGATTTGTAAATACCTGGGATGTGATTTTGATTATTTCTAACCCAATTTTTTTAAATAACTTTGTCTTGCTATCACTGATCACAGAATATCACAATCTTCCAATATATATGTGGCGACGCCTGGTTCCAAACCTGCAACCCTTTGCTCTCTAGCTTCGCGGTTTTATCCTCTAGGCTACAAAGGACCGCTGTGATAAATGAAATTTTTGTCTGTATGAAATATTTCGACCTCACAAAACGGGTACTGCGGACGGCGCACATGCAAAACGTGGAATGCACGAGCTTTTCATGAAAATTGGTCACGTTACGGCCATCTGATGCCAATGCACTCTATACCGTGTACCCCATGGAGAGCTATCATAAGGTACTGTGTCCTGGTGTTATCGATCGTTATTCATTATTTTAAAAGATATTTTACACATAAACTGTTGATACCTTGGACAAACCACACCTACTCGGGTTTACAAGAGATTGTGAAGCCTGAGAGTCGGGGACATCCTCACGGGGTTCACAATCTCTTGTAAACCCGCGTAGTCGTGGCTTTTCCTACACTTAGCGGCGTAAAACTAAACTCACTCACTACACTTAACCACGGACGTGTCCTTTAACAAGCGTTCACCTGGATTCGATCCAGACTACCAATCACTCACAGACAGCTTGTAGCTACACCTGAACGTGTAATGTCTTCTGAAAAACAAGTCGATTGGAAGCTGATTTGGACCCTCAACTAAACGATCTGGACCCAGATAGCGGGCGATAGCAAAGTGTCGACCAATGAGAGGGCTTGCTTTGACCAAACCCCCTGTGTGCGGTCTTATCGTCCTTGCTATCGTCCGCCATTTGTGTCAAGATCGTTTATAGTTTGGCATGAAATCGTGAATTTGTGTTTGAGGGACACGTGTTAACACGTGTTAAACAGAAGCGGCATTAGGTTCACGCCACGGTCAACGTGTATTGTACGTGTTTAAAGGGGCACTGACGCGGAGCAATTTCCATGGACTGGTGTAAACTTTTGTTATAGTTTTTCTCCCGTGAGTACCCGGATGATATCCCAGAATTCGTGACTGGTTCGTTACCTCTGCTGCGCAGTCGGTATGCACAATTGAGAGTTTAGTGAGTGAGTGAGTGAGTTTGGTTTAACGCCGCTTTTAGCAATATTCCAGCGATATCACGGCGTTGGACACAAGAAAATGGGCTTCACACATTGTACCCATCAATTGAGAGTTTAATTATAGACAGTTCAAATGAGGTGACGTCATTTTACTTCATTACAAATGTATTATGAAAACAAATGAAACACTTCGAAGGTTAATCACCTGCCAGTGGTAGAAATGGTGAAAAACTATTAGGTTGGAAAAATAACGAAGCCAATATACGTCTCTATATTTTGTCTCATAACCCTAATTAGTTTATTGTCATATTTGTATGATTTTTGTAAAATTAATAAAAGAACACACGGTCTGCTTAAACTTATAGTAAATTTCTAACCTGACAGCAACATTTATACATTGCATAGATTGCCAGTGTGAATCCTATTTCACACACATACGCGATCTAGTGTGTGTTTCTGTGATATAGATTCTGCTGAATGCTACAACAAATAAATTAAAACAAAATGCAAATAATGAATATAAAACAGACTAATTTTATAGCAACAATGTCCGGCTACTACCTTGTTCAGGAATGCATCCATCAATATCCACATAAAAGAACGATATTCCAAGCTGGTAAAGAATCCTGCTCTGTGTCTTTCTTACAACAGTCTAATTTGCGAAAACGTAACACATCGTTTCACGTCTTTCACATTAGTGAAAACCTGATAACCCTCTCACTGGACACCCAAGACAGCACACCTGGCAACTAATTGTACGATATCCGCCATTCTAAGTAATTTAGTTAACCAATAATGAGTAATCAATCAACGCAAGGGTGGTCAATTCTTTGAAGAGAGGATGTTGTTTTTATACTCGCACTTTACGACAGGGTGTAGTCAGTATAGATTAGTACATCTACACACACTGCCTTTTGACAAATCCGCTAGAAGATGAAAGAAATTAATCAGTCAGTGTGTTATCGATTAATCTTTTGATCGATGTTTGCTTTTGTAACTCAGCTGATAAACCCTCTTGCATCACTTACAAGCATATATTACATAACATACAATACATTTGCCATTACAGACCTTAATTAGCTCAACCAGCACTCAAGACTATCTAAATATAAAGCTTTGCAATCGTTCGGACTGAAACTATTGGTTTGCTACGTGCCTGTAGAGATCATATTTTCACATAACATTATTAAATATAGAGGTTAAAAACACAGAAATAGTATCTAATTGGATCAGTCACAATACCATCCAAGCATCCGAAAAAAAATACACTGCTGGGATATTTTGTTACGATCAGACAAGGAATACCATGGATATATTTCAATAATTATGGAATCCGAGAAGGGACATTGTCGCGTTGTCGCATTGTCGCGTTGTCGCCCTCTCAAAAACAAGCAAAATGAGGTGAAAATTAACCAAAGCGCGACAATGCGACAATGCGACAACGCGACATTTCGCCTGTTTGTCGCATTGTCGCGATGTCGCGTGTCGCGTTTCGAATAACATTTACTCTGTTCCTCCAAAGTGCGACACGCGACAATGCGACACTTTTCAAGGTCACAATATGTCGCGTTGTCGCATTGTCGCCCTATCTAAGATATGTAAGAATTCACTAAAACGCGACACGCGACACGCGACAATGCAACAACGCGACATTTCATCAAAATGTCGCGATGTCGCACTGTCGCGTGTCGCGTTTTATTAAAATATTGACCATAGTATGCATTTAACAAATTAACTCAAACGCGACACGCGACAATGCGACAAAATGTATGTCGCGTTGTCGCCCTTTTTGTTACCTGTGCGCATGTGTAGAAAGTAAATTAATCTACGCATGCGCAGAAAATGTTATACTCTATTCCATACTTCACTGGTCTTTAGTTACCTCCAATGGTTTTTGAAATGAAGTAGTGCCCGAAATGGCCTTTTCTTCTTGAACTTAATGCAAATCTTTCTTTATTGTTTTACATATTGCAAATGTATTTAGCCATTCAAGTGTGTTCTAGCAGCAAAACGAATTAGCAGCGCAACTATTCATTGTAATCACGGCGCACTGTACCCCTGTCATTCAAGGCCGGGCAATTTGCTGAGCAGTTAGTCTCTTAGTCACACCAGATAGTTATTACCATACGTTCGAATACCAGCACCATACACATTAATCACGTTGGAAATTTCGATGACAGGTTGTGATTACAGGTTGTGAAAAACTATAATATTGTTAAAATTCAAGCCACATCGGCAAATTCATCAGGTGATGTCCTCGAATGGGTCACTATGTTCCATAATGTGGCTCCTGACAGTTTCGTGGTACAGTCCTGTCGGACGCTGATGAATTTGTCTGGGATCTGCCTCTGTTCAGCCAGCAGTGGATGGATACCAAGTAGAATTAGATATCACTTAACCATCCGTCACCTCAAGGACAGTTTTGGTCGACTTTGAACGTGATAATGGGAAAACGCCTTACAAATGGACTGTTAGCAGTAGGATATTAGAAACAATGACATCACTTGGTAGAGTTGCGTACACTTGTAGTGCCAGAAACCAGCTTTCCCTCCCTCACTCCTCTTACTCTTCTCGCCGCTCCACTCCACTCACCCAAGGGTTATTGGTATAAATAGCACGGTATTTCATTACAATCATGTATTATGATGCCCGTTTTCATTTCTGTTTGAATCCTATATTATTAATCCTGCACATAGCCTGATTCACAATATGCCTCATAATCTTTTCATACGGATACTACATCCAGCGATATACATGTACTTGTATCGTTTTAAACCTACGGCTGTTATATCAAAAAAAAAATTCAGCAAAAGGGTCAGTCTGAATAGAACCATTCCGTTAAGCAACGACACTCAGCCACTCTGGACTTCACGACTAGATGTACGTTCATTTATCATTGTTCTGATGTCGATCCCTGGCTATCTGAACCCTTTAAAAATATCGAAAAATAATCATGCTTGTCATATTTTCTTTTTATATTCCGGTGTAGCTACTACAATTTTGATGAAATGTCGTATTCACGCATTACCGCGCGTCGCGTTTTGTTAAAATATTGACTGCAGTATGTATTATAAGATATTAACTAAAACGCGACACGCGACAATGCGACAACGCGACATTTTGATGAAATGTCGCATTGTCGCATTGTCGCGCGTCGCGTTTTGTTAAAATATTGACTACAGTATGTATTACAAGATATTAAGTAAAACGTAGTCTGTCGTACAGACCCTGAGGTATATATATCCAAGAGAGCCCAAGCAAGTCTAGAAAATGTGGCAAGTCTAGATTTTCATAGCTTCAGGGTCTGTACCAATCTGCTGAATTCATAGCCAGTATATGGTTAGTAATTATCAGGTGATCTCTAGCTGTCACTGGTGTTTAGTATAAATTCATGGGGAGGCTCCCCTACAGCTCCGCCATCGCCCCACACTTGGCTAAGACCTCGTGCCCTGTCCTCTCATCGCGAGGCAACATGTGTCGGGTTTTATTCAAGATTCCTGATCTTCCTTCCTGGAATTCTTCCCTCAACTCACAATGTCATCGGTAGACTAAGAACTACTCTCTCAAATGAACATATTTTACTGGGAAAAGGTCATAGTGAAAAAATAAGAATAACATAACTAGGATTGCCTCATGGGCAATACTGACGGTCTTCAGACTTCCTCCATACACCCTCCGAGGCTATCTTCACTTGAACAGTTTCTTTGGACGTCAGCTGGACCGTCCATTGCGGTAATTTTTACATTCATTTGGCACTGAGTCAACACTGCTGACACGACCACATAATTCACAAACTGCAGAAAAAGAAACTGGATGGCAAAGTCAGATATACAAAGTACTGGAAAGATTACAACCTGACATTTCCCATACACTGTTTTGTTTGTGGGTCATAGGTTCCAAATTGGGTAGGTCGATGCTCATGCTGTTGATCACCGGATTGTCTGGTCCAGATTCGATCATTTAGAGACCACAGCCATATAGGTGGAATAGTACTGAGTGCGGCGTAAAATTCAACTCACTCACTGTAACAAAATCGACTATTTCCTTAATCCTCATGTATTTCTGTGAACACTCACTGCTATGCCAGTGTAACGCAGGAATACGACTGAATGTGGCGTAAAGCAATATACAAACTAGTGGAAAGATTAGAATCTGACATTTCCATACCACTAATACTGCTGAGTGCGGCGCAAAGCAATATACAAACTAATAGTTTCCACATTGCGCAGATCGATGCTCATGCTGTTGATCACTAGCTGGAATAATGCTCAGTGCGGCGTAAAACTCAACTCACTCACTTTTACACAATCGACTTTTTCCTTAACGCTCATGTATTTCTGTGACCATTCATTGTTAACCCAGTGTAATGCAGGTGAAGGGAAACTCGAGTTGTAATTTGAGTGTGCCAAAGCGGCGTTCAAAATAGATATCTGCCTGTCACAGCCGGACGGGAACATTTTGTTAAAACTTGAGTTGATTCAGGCTGGAAATGTATTAATTTTTTACATAACCATAATATGAAGCAAAGATGTTCGCCGTTCAATTAGCTACAGTTTGGTACCCTGAACGATGAAATCCAGTGTGTTTTCGCAGAGTTATGACATTTTAATGAACCCTGTGAAACGTTGACCAACTTTCAAGGGCGATAACTCCGAAGCTATGTAAGATATCACGATGCCTTGAACAAATTAAGCTTTCCAGTGTATGAGCTTTCTAATGGTGTAAGAAATGGTGATTGTGCTATATGCCGTACTGGAAAAGAAGGTTTTCAAAGACAGGCACTGGCAAAACGCGAAAATCGGCGAAAATTTCAGTTTTTTCAAAATAGCGGAAAATCTGTCACGGCGGCCAACTTCCACTGTGCTTTGAGTCGATGGAGAATGATGTTGTCTCCCTTGTGTGAAAATTTGGTTAATTTATCTCTTATAGGTTCCGAGATATTCAGGGTGAAAGATTTTTACATTTTGGGTTGTCTGCCCTTACCGGAAGACGGTAGAAGTTTTTTCCATTGTATCAATTTCAGCATACAGGCTATCATCCCTGAAAGTTTGATCGAAATCCATCCTGTGGTTAGGTCAGGAGAGCTGGTACATAATTCGTACAAATAATAATAAGAAGAAGAAAAATAAAAATGTTCGGATAATAACAGTAGGTCTTCCAGACTTTCAGTCTGAAGACCTAATAAAATGGAGACTGAGACCTTCTTCACTAAGCCTTCTTCAGAAGCTAAGGGAATCTAGACTTGCCACATTTTCTAGACTTGCATGGGCTTTCTTGGATATATTTGCTTCAGCATCTGTACAACAGACTGGGTTTTTTTATCTCAGTTCTTTTGCGACTTCAATTCCACAGGACAGGTACAAATCGATGGCGGTCTTTTCAAAGGGTTTTACAAGACGGCACAAAGTATCGTCGGTATGAGTGGCCTCGTGAACAGTTTCTACACGCTGTGTGTGTTGAACATTTTCTGTTAACTGTTACTTGAAAAACATTTCAATCAAAGACATGGATGACTCTCTTTTACTTATGGAATCCGAGAAGGGACATTGTCGCGTTGTCGCATTGTCGCGTTGTCGCCCTCTCAAAAACAAGCAAAATGAGGTGAAAATTAACCAAAGCGCGACAATGCGACAATGCGACAACGCGACATTTCGCCTGTTTGTCGCATTGTCGCGATGTCGCGATGTCGCGTGTCGCGTTTCGAATAACATTTACTCTGTTCCTCCAAAGTGCGACACGCGACAATGCGACACTTTTCAAGGTCAAAATATGTCGCGTTGTCGCATTGTCGCCCTATCTAAGATATGTAAGAATTCACTAAAACGCGACACGCGACAATGCGACAACGCGACATTTCATCAAAATGTCGCGATGTCGCACTGTCGCGTGTCGCGCTTTATTAAAATATTGACCATAGTATGCATTTAACAAATTAACTGAAACGCGACACGCGACAATGCGACAAAATGTATGTCGCATTGTCGCGTTGTCGCCCTTTTTGTTACCTGTGCGCATGTGTAGAAAGTAAATTAATCTACGCATGCGCAGAAAATGTTATACTCTATTCCATACTTCACTGGTCTTTCGTTACCTCCAATGGTTTTTGAAATGAAGTAGTGCCCGAAATGGCCTTTTCTTCTTGAACTTAATGCAAATCTTTCTTTATTGTTTTACATATTGCAAATGTATTTAGCCATTCAAGTGTGTTCTAGCAGCAAAACGAATTAGTAGCGCAACTATTCATTGTAATCACGGCGCACTGTACCCCTGTCATTCAAGGCCGGGCAATTTGCTGAGCAGTTAGTCTCTTAGTCACACCAGATAGTTATTACCATACGTTCGAATACCAGCACCATACACATTAATCACGTTGGAAATTTCGATGACAGGTTGTGATTACAGGTTGTGAAAAACTATAATATTGTTAAAATTCAAGCCACATCGGCAAATTCATCAGGTGATGTCCTCGAATGGGTCACTATGTTCCATAATGTGGCTCCTGACAGTTTCGTGGTACAGTCCTGTCGGACGCTGACGAATTTGTCTGGGATCTGCCTCTGTTCAGCCAGCAGTGGATGGATACCAAGTAGAATTAGATATCACTTAACCATCCGTCACCTCAAGGACAGTTTTGGTCGACTTTGAACGTGATAATGGGAAAACGCCTTACAAATGGACTGTTAGCAGTAGGATATTAGAAACAATGACATCACTTGGTAGAGTTGCGTACACTTGTAGTGCCAGAAACCAGCTTTCCCTCCCTCACTCCTCTTACTCTTCTCGCCGCTCCACTCCACTCACCCAAGGGTTATTGGTATAAATAGCACGGTATTTCATTACAATCATGTATTATGATGCCCGTTTTCATTTCTGTTTGAATCCTATATTATTAATCCTGCACACAGCCTGATTCACAATATGCCTCATAATTTGTTCATACGGATACTACATCCAGCGATATACATGTACTTGTATCGTTTTAAACCTACGGCTGTTATATCAACAAAAAAAATTCAGCAAAAGGGTCAGTCTGAATAGAACCATTCCGTTAAGCAACGACACTCAGCCACTCTGGACTTCACGACTAGATGTACGTTCATTTATCATTGTTCTGATGTCGATCCCTGGCTATCTGAACCCTTTAAAAATATCGAAAAATAATCATGCTTGTCATATTTTCTTTTTACATTCCGCTGTAACTACTACAATTTTGATGAAATGTCGCATTGTCGCATTGTCGCATTGTCGCGCGTCGCGTTTTGTTAAAATATTGACTACAATGTGAATTATAAGATATTAACTAAAACGCGACACGCGACAATGCGACAACGCGACATTTTGATGAAATGTCGCATTGTCGCGCGTCGCGTTTTGTTAAAATATTGACTGCAGTATGTATTATAAGATATTAACTAAAACGCGACACGCGACAATGCGACATTTTGATGAAATGTCGCATTGTCGCATTGTCGCGCGTCGCGTTTTGTTAAGATATTGACTACAGTATGTATTATAAGATATTAACTAAAACGCGACACGCGACAATGCGACAACGCGACATTTTGATGAAATGTCGCATTGTCGCGCGTCGCGTTTTGTTAAAATATTGACTACAATGTGAATTATAAGATATTAACTAAAACGCGACACGCGACAATGCGACAACGCGACATTTTGATGAAATGTCGCATTGTCGCATTGTCGCGCGTCGCGTTTTGTTAAAATATTGACTGCAGTATGTATTATAAGATATTAACTAAAACGCGACACGCGACAATGCGACAACGCGACATTTCGTCAAAATGTCGCATTGTCGCATTGTCGCGCGTCGCGTTTTGTTAAAATATTGACTACAGTATGTATTACAAGATATTAAGTAAAACGTAGTCTGTCGTACAGACCCTGAGGTATATATATCCAAGAGAGCCCAAGCAAGTCTAGAAAATGTGGCAAGTCTAGATTTTCATAGCTTCAGGGTCTGTACCAATCTGCTGAATTCATAGCCAGTATATGGTTTAAAATTATCAGTTGATCGCTAGCTGTCACTGGTGTTTAGTATAAATTCATGGGGAGGCTCCCCTACAGCTCCGCCATCGCCCCACACTTGGCTAAGACCTCGTGCCCTGTCCTCTCACCGCGAGGCAACATGTGTCGGGTTTTATTCAAGATTCCTGATCTTCCTTCCTGGAATTCTTCCCTCAACTCACAATGTCATCGGTAGACTAAGAACTACTCTCTCAAATGAACATAGTTTACTGGGAAAAGGTCATAGTGAAAAAATAAGAATAACATAACTAGGATTGCCTCATGGGCAATACTGACGGTCTTCAGACTTCCTCCATACACCCTCCGAGGCTATCTTCACTTGAACAGTTTCTTTGGACGCCAGCTGGACCGTCCATTGCGGTAATGTTTATATTCATTTGGCACTGAGTCAACACTGCTGACACGACCACATACTTCACAAACTGCAGAAAAAGAAACTGGATGGCAAAGTCAGATATACAAAGTACTGGAAAGATTACAACCTGACATTTCCCATACACTGTTTTGTTTGTGGGTCATAGGTTCCAAATTGGGTAGGTCGATGCTCATGCTGTTGATCACCGGATTGTCTGGTCCAGATTCGATCATTTAGAGACCACAGCCATATAGGTGGAATAGTACTGAGTGCGGCGTAAAATTCAACTCACTCACTGTAACAAAATCGACTATTTCCTTAATCCTCATGTATTTCTGTGAACACTCACTGCTATGCCAGTGTAACGCAGGAATACGACTGAATGTGGCGTAAAGCAATATACAAACTAGTGGAAAGATTAGAATCTGACATTTCCATACCACTAATACTGCTGAGTGCGGCGCAAAGCAATATACAAACTAATAGTTTCCACATTGCACAGATCGATGCTCATGCTGTTGATCACTAGCTGGAATAATGCTCAGTGCGGCGTAAAACTCAACTCACTCACTTTTACACAATCGACTTTTTCCTTAACGCTCATGTATTTCTGTGACCATTCATTGTTAACCCAGTGTAATGCAGGTGAAGGGAAACTCGAGTTGTAATTTGAGTGTGCCAAAGCGGCGTTCAAAATAGATATCTGCCTGTCACAGCCGGACGGGAACATTTTGTTAAAACTTGAGTTGATTCAGGCTGGAAATGTACAAATTTTCTTTCCGTCGTAATTGTGACGTAAGTATTAATTTTTTACATAACCATAATGTGAAGCAAAGATGTTCGCCGTTCAATTAGCTACAGTTTGGTACCCTGAACGATGAAATCCAGTGTGTTTTCGCAGAGTTATGACATTTTAATGAACCCTGTGAAACGTTGACCAACTTTCAAGGGCGATAACTCCGAAGCTATGTAAGATATCACGATGCCTTGAACAAATTAAGCTTTCCAGTGTATGAGCTTTCTAATGGTGTAACAAATGGTGATTGTGCTATATGCCGTTCTGGAAAAGAAGGTTTTCAAAGACAGGCACTGGCAAAACGCGAAAATCGGCGAAAATTTCAGTTTTTTCAAAATAGCGGAAAATCTGTCACGGCGGCCAACTTCCACTGTGCTTTGAGTCGATGGAGAATGATGTTGTCTCCCTTGTGTGAAAATTTGGTTAATTTATCTCTTATAGGTTCCGAGATATTCAGGGTGAAAGATTTTTACATTTTGGGTTGTCTGCCCTTACCGGAAGACGGTAGAAGTTTTTTTCCATTGTATCAATTTCAGCATACAGGATATCATCCCTGAAAGTTTGATCGAAATCCACCCTGTGGTTAGGTCAGGAGAGCTGGTACAATATTCGTACAAATAATAAGAAGAAGAAGAAAAAGAAAAATGTTCGGATAATAACAGTAGGTCTTCCAGACTTTCAGTCTGAAGACCTAATAAAATGGAGACTGAGACCTTCTTCACTAAGCCTTCTTCAGAAGCTAAGGGAATCTAGACTTGCCACATTTTCTAGACTTGCATGGGCTTTCTTGGATATATTTGCTTCAGCATCTGTACAACAGACTGGGTTTTTTTTATCTCAGTTCTTTTGCGACTTCAGTTCCACAGGACAGGTACAAATCGATGACAGTCTTTTCAAAGGGTTTTACAAGACGGCACAAAGTATCGTCGGTATGAGTGGCCTCGTGAACATTTTCTACACGCTGTGTGTGTTGAACATTTTCTGTTAACTGTTACTTGAAAAACATTTCAATCAAAGACATGGATGTCTCTCTTTTACTACTTTCAATAAACAGTTTTCTCCTGTACCATGCGATTTCAATCAAACTGCCGTGTATATTGCAGACAGAATATTTTGATTTGACAGAAAAATTATATTTGATATCTTTGTTGGAGTTTTGGATACATCCAGTTTTCCAGCCATAGCATTAGTCTCAAGAGATGCTAACCCTGAGCTCTGTGTTTGCTACAGTTGATACTTCCCCAGAGCTGCTCACACCACACTGAGAGGGAGTAGGGGTCCGGCTGGGTAGGGTGATGTTGGGGGCAATAAAAAGTCCTGAAAATGAAGAAAGTCTCAGGACTCCATTTCATTATATTATTTTTTTTTACCTATGAACGTTTTTCAGTAAAATATGTTCATTTCAGAGACTAGTTGTTAGTCTAACTAAAACGCGACGCGCGACAATGCGACAATGCGACATTTTGACATTTTGACGAAATGTCGCGTTGTCGCATTGTCGCGTGTCGCGTTTTAGTCAATAAGTTATAATCCATACTGTGATCAATCTTTTAACAAAGCGCGACGCGCGACAATGCGACAACGCGACATTTCGTCAAAATGTCGCGTTGTCGCATTGTCGCGTGTCGCGTTTTAGTCAATATATTATAATCCATACTGTGATCAATCTTTTAACAAAGCGCGACGCGCGACAATGCGACAACGCGACATTTCGTCAAAATGTCGCGTTGTCGCATTGTCGCGTGTCGCGTTTTATTAGTTACGGCGGAATCCAAACACTATCACAAGCATGAATATTTTTATATGCTTTTTAAGAGCTGAGATACCCGTGATTCGAACTCAGAACAATGATAAATGAACATCCATGTTGTGTTAGTGTGTGGGTTAAGGGTGCGTGGTTAATGGAATGCCGTATTCAAACTGTCCATTTTGCTGAAGAATATTATGATTCAGCAGGTGCATGTTTGAAACGATACAAGTATATAAGTATCGCTTGATCAAGTATCCATAAGAGAAAAGTATGAGATATATTGTGAATTATCTCATATCAGGGTTAATAAGACAGGATTCAAATAGAACTAAAAACAGACATGACAACACATTATTGTATTGAAATACCTTGCCAATTTGCGAAGCTTCCCAAACCTTGAGAGAGTGCAGCGGCGGAGGAGTGAGGAGTGGTGTGGAGCGAAGCGGAGAGGAGTGGGCTAGGGTGGAGTGGAGTAGAACGGAGCGCCGGAGGAGTGAAAAAGGAGGAGGGGAGAGGAGAGGTGTGGTGTGGAATGGATTGGAGCGTCGCAAGGTAGTGGGAGGGAGGGAGGGAGACTTGGTTTCTGGCACTTCAAGGGTACGCAACACTACCAAGCTATTTCATCGTTTCTAATAAACCATCCCTCCAAAAGAAACGCATAGGCGATTTGTATTTTTACAACTCTTCTGTTGCCAGGCGTCTGAATGTTAGTCTGAGCAAGATATAATGACTTGCAGCTCGTTGCAGCCAAACAGATGTAAGAAATCATCGCCCCTTTTCAGGCAGACCTAGAGTTACCACTGCAGCTCAAATAGGTACATGCGGGTACTACAGTTGCGTGATGGTACTCCCACGGGTGAGAGCACAACAGCCAGGGCACCTGGGCTTCAGAGGATGTCAGGTCAAACTGTACGGAACAGGCTGAAAGTGATTCGTTTGAGAACCAGAAAACAAGACGTCGGGGTCGTGCTACGTCGTCATCAACGTCTTCGCTGTCTAGAAGTATATTATATGCTTTATAGACATTACCTTCTTCTAAAGCACATGCACTCATTACTGATGTAAAATTCATGCACTAAAGTCTGTTTATGGACGAGTTATAAACTTTTCTCAACAGATTTCTCGTCTATGCGTTTACTTCTTGGGATAGTATATCACAATGATAACAGTCCATTTGTATGGCGTTTTCCCATTATCACGTTCAAACCGACCTAAATTGTCTTTGACGTGTCGGGTAGTTACGTGATATCTCATTCTACTCGGTATCCATCCACTGCTGGCTGAACAGAGGCAGATCTTGAACAAATTCATCAACGTCGGACAGGACTGTACCATGAAACTGTGACAGGAGCCACATTATGGAACATAGTGACTCATTCGAGGACATGACCTGATGTTTCTGCCGATGTGGCTTGAATTTTAACAATATTTCAGTTTCTCACAACCTGTCATCTGGATATCGGCGAAATGTTCAAAGTGATTAATGCATATGGTGCTGGGATTCGAACTTATGATAATAGTTGTCTGGTGTGATTAAAAGACTAACTCTACACAGCAAATGCCCCGCAACCGTGTGCCGTGATTACAATGACAAGTTGCGCAAATAATTGTCTTGCTGCTAAAACACACTTCATTGGGTAAATACATTTATATATGAAATAATTTTCAAACCAACAATGAAGATTTGCATTAAGTTGAAGAAAAGCAGCCCAACTGCCATTTCGAACACTACTTCATTTTAAAAATCATTGGATGTAGCAAAAAGACCATTGAAGTGTGAAATAGAGTTTAACTTTTCCTGCGCATGCGTACTATAATTGACTTTCTACGCATGCGCACCGGTAATCGAAAAGGGCGACAACGCGACAATGCGACATTTCAATATGTCGCATTGTCGCGTGTCGCGTTTTAGTAAATGTTTAGTTTTTCCTTTACACATCTTAGATAGGGCGACAATGCGACAACGCGACATATTTTGACCTTGAAAAGTGTCGCATTGTCGCGTGTCGCACTTTGGAGGAACAGAGAAAATGTTACTCAAAACGCGACACGCGACATCGCGACAATGCGACAAATGGGCGAAATGTCGCGTTGTCGCATTGTCGCATTGTCGCGCTTTGATTAATTTTCACCTCATTTTGCTTGTTTTTGAGAGCTCGACAACGCGACAATGCGACAACGCGACAATGTCCCTTCTCGGATTCCATAAATAATGGCATATGATGGGCATCCGGCCTCCTGACTGTTCAGGTGAAGAAATTCTGCTAATATGGACAGGAGCCCAGTCCCTTTGTCCGTCGACGGAGCGGGCGCTGACCAATTTGCAGTTTGGTTTCGCAATTAGACCGTTGGCGAGAAACATTATTCGTTCCGCATCAGTGCCCCTTTAATTCCCGATCTACCTCGTGTACAGTCCGTTTCAGTCAAAAACGGGCCGATGAATTGCAAATTTTATCATTGTACAAAATTGCCACATAAATATAAACAGTACACATGTTTATCATTTACTAATACCCAACAGCTGTCTTATATGTGAACATTTTCCGGACACCATCAAACAAGGTGTTTAAGAAACTAGCATGGCGGGGTGAAACTGTAGAAACGGAACAGCCAGTCATGGCGGGGGTTGGAGGGGTCTCAAAATCTATCCCGATAGACCTGAAGTTTTTTGTCTGTCGTAGCGGTCAAGACTTAAAGGGATGACGAATGGTGCCACAGTTGCCTGTTATAAGCCATCCCGAGACCAGTGACCTTGTTCGATGACGCTGGCTACCTTGGTCACACAGTTGCCAAGTTTCAGTCGTGATTTTGTTAAAGGTCACATCCGACGTAAAACACAACTTTGCAGATTCTGTACCTTTTGGTACGCACTTATCGAAACAAATCATCAAAAATGCCAATTCAACCTGTAAAGCTGAATTAACACGTTGAAAAAAGCCCGCGAAATCGGAGTTCAAACGATTCAGTAGATTTCCCCCAGCGCTGGGGGAAAACTGGTTTCAACAGCTGTGCTGCGCGGTGAATAGGTTCGCGAAGCTTTTAACATATGCATGCCCGGAGTATGGCGTCGTGAGCAGTAGTCTAATCTTGGTTGTGTACACAAACAAGTAAATAATCTACTTGTTTCATAAAAAAGCAGTCTCTATCACAGAGAAAGCTCAATGTTTGGTTTATTGACACCTGTCATATATCTGCCTGCCTGTCTGCTAAAGACAATATGCAATATTTAGCTTCAATCACTGACCACCTCAAACACATAAAAAATATATACAACTAAGAATTTAAAAAACTTGTGATGAACCATCCCGTTAGGAATTATGAGAGACTGTAAAATTGCACACTAAAAGACAAATAATTTTTTCTATAAACTATACATGGCACAGATAAGACATTTATGAAAGATAAAAATAATAGAAACAAATTAATTCTTGTATAAAATTGATTTTCTGACATCTAAGATATCATTGCAGGTTTGGGCAACAATTTTAAAAATAAATGGACTTGACATAATAAAAGCTAACTGACCAGCAGTTGACATTTCGTAAAAATTAACATTAAAACTATAACAGGAATATAGCATGTTTTTTGTAGCATTTTTATATAGGGGGCAGTGTAAAAGTACGTGTGCCTCATCTTCAATAACCTTACATGCTAAACAGACTCTTTCTTCCAGGGGTGTGTGGTTATAACGGCCTGTTTCCACATGTAACGGGGCGACTCAACACCTGAACATGGAGAGTGCACGTCTGTGACGTCGGGGTATTGCCTCTGTGACGTGGGGCTCCGTTGCGAACTCTGTCTTGAAAGTGCAGTAGTGTGGCAGCTTATTGCCTCCCCTGCCTGTCTTGCTGTGAGTGCAGGTTATTGTCTGCTTCCAAGCCTGCACATCCTCGTCCTACACCGCTTGTTTCACTTTACTGACAGTCTGCTTTATGTAGGACCCGTTCGACACTTCTCCTAATTCCGAAAGGTTGAGATAATTTAATTTATTTAGTAGCCTTTTAATCCAGCATTTTCTATTTCTTCTTGCTATAATTTTTGTCCACTGGAAAATCTTGTGTGTTCGGCGATCTCTCCTGAGACTCTTGACTCTGGTGTAGACTCGCGTGGCACTCCCCAACAGCTTGACAGACGGTGGTGTCCAGCCCATATCTCCCTCAACTGCGGCGGTAGGAGCAGATTTCTTCAAACCCATAAAAAATTCCGTCGCACTGTTTTGTACGGGCACACAACGCCCCTATCGGAAACAATGTCGATAATACTTGAAACACGCTCGCCCATCTTCGGAGATTTCTCGGCTCCGTTGCATGGCGTTACTGGACGGAGCACCCGTCTCGGTAAGTTTTGTTTTTGGTTTCTACTCTTTTCATTTTTATACATCTTTGACCACACGTGTTGAATGCGTTGAGATATGAGGTGTTGTCGGAGCTATAGAATATTTTTTAAGGAAAGGATCGTCGCTGCAAAAGAGTGCTATAAGTCATGCCCCCGGAGGTTGTTTTCTGAACATCGGAAGCATCCGATATTTATAATGAGACTTGATTTAATATATTTATATGAGATAGATACCCACTTTCAAATACTATCACCAAATCCATAACTTTTAAGTGTCTTATTGGTAAAGAACCATGATACAGAATCAAACACCTTCTCAAACTTGATTCTGATTTGTTGCGAATATTAACATTCCTCGAAACTTTCAATTTCCGAGAGAACAATTTTTAAACATGGGTAGAACTTACATAAATGTCCAAGATGAATCCCTCACTCTCCGTATAAGGATGACAAAATACATATATTTAGTGGCGTGGCCTTGCCAAAGCTTGAAAATAAAACAAATAGAAAAATATACGTGAAT
This sequence comes from Haliotis asinina, assembly GCF_037392515.1. Lineage (NCBI taxonomy): Eukaryota > Metazoa > Mollusca > Gastropoda > Lepetellida > Haliotidae > Haliotis > Haliotis asinina. The sequence continues at coordinate 25,546,644 of NC_090281.1, read as the reverse complement.
AGTCCTTTCTGCAACAGTGATAGTACGTGTGAGACAAACAGGAAGTTTTTGAGTTGGCAAAACGGAAACAAAATATATAATATTCTGTTCACTTCCGGGTTTCTGAGAGCATGACGGGAAATAAACACAATCGTCGTCGGTTTCGCAATAAAAGATACAAATTTGCGAATCTCTGTGCCTATTCAGTTTAGAGGACAAGCTCTTTAAGAGTCTACAGTAGGTTTCAATCCATTGAAAAAACTCAATGCTAATGTATTTGATTAATGATTTATAGATAGTTTATTCCAGTATCCAGTGTTGTGTACATGAAAATGGTTTAAACATATTTATATTTCAAAATGTGATAAAATCTGGATAGACGAACAAGCTAAGAAGCTTATATTAACGCCGCTCCAGTACATTGAAGTGTCCCAATAGGTGGACATATAGTTTAACATATGTCTGTTACATTCAATATATATGCGTAGATCATAATCACTGACAACGGTTACTTTGTGAAATGAAGTGGTGTAATGAGTTGAGAATATCACTATTTATTACGTTATTCAATGCATCTTTGCCGTATAAAGTTGTTTTAACATCATATCATTGAGTATAAAAATACATAGTTGACCTTGGATTCGTATAGTTCTGACAATTAAAGAGATAGTGGCGAACGTATTCGTTATCATGACCGCATGAACACTTGGGTTTTTCGGATATGTGCCGCTTATATCTGTCCGCGTTTGGATCACTACAGCCGAGCTTGAGGCGACAGTGGATGATTTGACAAAATCTTGTTCCAGCATTCAAATCAAAGTAGTTATGAGTTTCTGTTGGGTTTACCATTGTTTTAAATTGACTGATCGAAACAGCATTAACAAACCCATCAGGTAATGAATTCCACGATATAATCGCAGATTGCCTGACAAAATGCTTGTGAATATCTTTGTGTTCTACAGTTAATAGTTTGAATAGAAGTACCAGTCCTAAGATTATAGTTGCTTTGTTCAAATACTCTTCCTGGTACAAGGTTGTTCAAATAATTTGGAGTCAGACAATAATACATTTTATAAAACGTTAAGAGCTTGTAGCGGTGTCGTCTTTCTTTCAGTGTACTATAACTGGTTTCCCTGTATAGTTTATCATGACTTGTGCCACGAACCGCGTAGCATATGGGCCGTAAAGCCTCTAAATGCAAGTTCTCCAATACGTTTGTCTGTTCAATCGTGCAATTATCCCAGATATGACTACAGCAGTCAAAACGTGGTAAGATGAAGGAATTATATAAGGTGTTTAGAGTTTGCCGAGATAAACGGTATTTCAAACTTCTCAGACAATTGATCATTGGACTAATTTTCTTTATCATGTCGCCTATATGAACTTTCCTAGAACAATCGCTTTGAAGTGTAATATCTAGATGAAAATCACATAAAATGATAAAACAATGGTATTAAATTACACATCGGCCGGCAAAAGGCCTACAAGTCACCAGGATGCTAAATTATACAAAATGCTATATATATGTGAAATTTTTTTTTTTTTTTTTTTTTTTTTTTATTATCCATTCAACTCAGTAGACAGATACACAAATAAATGATGCAACAGCACAAGTACATAATAAGACAAAAGTTCATATGGATAAAAGTTATACATACTGGATATATGGCAGCAGTGGTGACCATTTTCTGTCAAATGGTAACATTTTATTATTCTTAGTAGCAATAAACTTTTCAGTTTTGAAAATATCACCCAGTATTTTTAGAAATGCATCCAGTGATAACTTGGTGTTTTTAATACTTGATACATGAATGTATTTTTTACCAGCAAGAAGTATATGGTTCATTAAGTCAGTATTATTTCCACCAATTAAGACTTTATATTTTGTCAGGGTAAATGTTTCTGTTGTCTTATTGTCAATATATTCTTTCAGTTTCAACCAGAATGTTTTCACACATTCACATTCCCAATAAATATGTATCAAATTTTCAGACACTAAGTTACAAAAAGAGCAAAGTTCATCATCAACTAATTTCATTTTCAGTAATTCTTTTTTTGTGTATATAATATTATGAATAAATTTAAATTGAAAGTCAATCAATTTAGTATCTTTTGTGCATCTTCTATAATCTTTAAAAATATATTCCCATGGGATTACAGTGTCAAAGAGTTGTTGCCATTTTTCACATGTAGAAGGGAAAGTTTCAGTACTTATAAGCTTATCATAGAAATATCTTGACCTCTTTGGTGCTGAAAGTAAACATATCAGTGGTGTGCTGAGATAGTGATTATGAACAATCAATAGATTATTTCTAATAGTATCTTTCCATTTTCTTGGTATATTTGAAAGAACCTGGTAGTAATCAAGAACTGTGCCTTTGATTTTGTAAGTTTTCTTAAGTTCATTAAATGACAAAATACCTTGATCATTACACAAGTCTCTTATAGAGTGAATACCCTTAAAATACCAATGTCTTATAATAAAATTACTATTTTGGAATTGATGGTTGAACCAAAGGGGTTCAGATAAGATTTGATTAATATCTGTAAAATCAGTTTTATGTGTTCTATAAAATATTCCCCATGCTGCCAACACATCTTTCCAATAGGGATTAATTATTTTCACATAATTTTCAATGTTGGCTCCAAGCAGAAATATATCCTTGAATGGAAAGGTACTAGGGCTAGTGTTTTTATTTTGGAGATATTTATTTAATACTGACAGTTTTAATGAGTTAATGAATACCTCTACATTAACCATTCTTAGTCCCCCTTCTTCATATTTTCTAATAAGTGTTGTTCGCTTTATCTTATCGCGCTTATCATTCCAGATGAATTTATAAAATATATTGTTTAATTTATCAATGAATTCCTTTGGAGGATTTGGGAGTGAAGTGAATATATGCACTAATGATGAGAGTGCTAAAGTTTTAATAACCGTTATTTTCCCTATTAATGTCAAATTTCTTTTTCTCCAATTCCCAAGAGTTCTATTAATAATTTCTAGTCTTTTTCTTGTATTAATTACCCAAAGGTTATTCAACTTAGGATTAAGCTTTATTCCTAGTACATCAAAATCCCCACTGTGCCAATCAAGCTTAAGATCCTGACATAACATCATGTTACTACCTGCCATTGAGCCTATCCATATTGCTTTAGTCTTCTCTACGTTTATTCTTAAACCAGACATTTTGTAGAAATTATTTAGGGTGTCAATTGCTATGCTTAAGCTTTCTTCACATCCATCAAGAAATAATTCAGTATCATCTGCATATTGTCCAATTTTATGTTCAGTATTATTCAACGTCATTCCTTTTATTGCACTGTTGTTACGGATCATTGTTCCTAAAATTTCTGCCACTAAAAGGAATATGTAGGGAGAGACCAGGTCGCCTTGTCTACAGCCCCTTTCATTGTGAAAAAACTGAGATAGATGACCATTTTGTATAACACAAGATGTAGGATCATTGATTAATATTTTGATCCATTTATCCATATTAGGTCCAAAGCCAAATTTTCCTATTGTTAGAATTATAAATTCTTTAGAGACAGTGTCGAAAGCTTTTTCAAAGTCAATAAGTAACAACAGTCCCTTTTTACCCTGTAATTTTGCTTCAAACATAATATCATATACCAGTCTAATGTTCTCACTAATACATCTTCCAGGGATAAACCCTGTCTGAGTTTCATGAATTAGTGTATTCAAAGTTTTTTTAATTCTATTGGCTATACATGTACTGAGTATTTTATACACAGAATTTAGAAGGGAAATTGGGTGCCAGTTTTTTAACAACTGTCTATTTTTGTTAGCTTTTGGAATGCATGTGATGACGCCTCTTTTGATTGTTGGACTTAACGTATTTTGCCTGAATGTTTCTGATATATATCTACAAACCCAAATATGGAGATCTTTCCAGAAAAATTTAAAGAATTCTATTGGGAAACCATCTATTCCTGGGCTTTTGTTATTTTTCATTGATTTAACAGCTTGTGTTATCTCATCTATTGTAATGTCACCCTCAAGAGTTTCAGCTTCAACAGTTGTTAGTTTTGGTGTAATAATATCATTGAATATCTCAATATATTTACTTGCTATTGTACCACCTGATGCATATAGATTTTCATAAAATTTTCTCTGCTCATATAGAATAGCCTTACCATCTGATATTACTTCTCCTTTATCATTAATGACACTATTCATAAGCTTACTGGTATAATTTCTGTTTTCGAGATGACAGAAATATTTGGTTGTTTTTTCTCCTTCCTCGTACCACTGAATTCTATTTCTTATTTGTATACCTCTTATTTCAGCTTCTTTTAATTTTTCAAATTCTAGTTTACATTTGGATAGTTCAGCAAGTTTAGTTTCACACACTGTTTGGAAATTTTCTCTGATTTCTTCTTCCATTGCAGAGATTGTTTTTTCTAAATTTTTCATTTTTTCAGTCTTGATTTTTTTTTAGGTAGGAAGAGAATGATATTGTTTTCCCCCTCACTTTCATCAAAAATGTTTCTAAAAACAATGTGTCACTTATTTTAAGTTGTAATTTTGAGTCCTCAGTATGACCTAGTTCATCCTCAGTGCAGTTACAGTATTCTAATTTTGTTTCAAGAAGCATGTCCTTGACCATATTTACATAGTCTTGATTATATAGTAATGATGTATTTAATTTCCAGTATCCACCACCCCGTTCCTTATGAAGTTCACTGGAAAAGGACATAGTAATTGCCGAATGATCAGATTTATATCCTGGAAGTATGGAACAGTCACTTGTCATGTTTGCTAAATCTTGTGAAACTAAAAAGAAATCAAGTCTGGACTGTTGTTTCGGGTTTTTTTTCCACCATGTGTACTTTTTAACATCGTAATTTCTCTCCCTCCAAATATATATATATATATATATGTGTGTGTGAAATTATTAAAATCACTTTATGTGCAAGCGTGCACATTAATATATACATATTAAAAAGATATTGACGTACTAGATAGCGTATGATATTTTTCAGTTTACACTTATGACATCATGTGATTGTCATATAGCCTACGCCTGTACGTAGATTTAATTTGTATGGCTACAGAGCCGGATAGATTGTCGCACTGCATAAGATATTTGGTCTGTTCTTCAGGAGTCGATAAACAAAAATTTGGATCAATTCCACGCCGAATCTTCACGGTTGATTGTGGCAGAGAGTGGCTGAAATAACAATGGAGGCTCTTGCATGGTTGTCATGGCAACGTGTCTACATTGGCAAAACCGTTATGGCTAAATAGCCCCCGCAGCACGAACACTGTTGGTAGCACAATGCGTATTGTTAAATTGTTATTCTGGCCCTTCGCTGGAGTTTGTTTGAAACTATGCGTAGTGAGGCTACCAACGCGCGATTTCTAGTGGATATGTGCGCACGTTGGTTATTGTACGTGTTGGACAATAGTAAGCAGATTTTCCACCCACCAGTGTAGAGCCTCTCGGGGTAGCTAGCCGGTACCTAGTAACCCTGTGTGTGCTTCAGTCGGGCAGTCGGATATGCTTCATTGAATCAAAACCGTCGCTTACAATTTGATTTTATGCAAGAGAGATAATCAGATGTCGACACCAGGTCACGCAGGTACGTTTTGCAGTTCTGTTCATTGATTTTGAACAGGTTTACACGTGATCAATGAAATTCAAGTAGGGATCGTGTATGTTGATACAGAAGATATAATTATAGACACGTCAAATATGAAGCATGCAAATTTATGGATGATAACGTCTTGGTAGTTAGACTTGCACAAGTCTCTGAGATACAAATTAATAGTAAAATGATATCTCTAATATCTAAAAAAATGATAAAGAACAGACTTTGATACCGTCGTCTTATGTAGACATGCCTCTTCGAAGGATAGAATTCTTACGTTATTAAGAAGCAACAGGTAGAAGTACAGAAGTAATTAAGTTGTTTCAACCTGTCTGACAAATGGGAGGATAACGTATTATCTTTTCACTGTGGAAAATCTGAGAAAGTGTCTGAAAAGCATAAGATGCTTTTACAAATTAAAACAGTGCAATATGCTTCAACCAAAATCACATTTAGATGGTTTGGTCTTAAGAAGGCTGATCTTATAAGTAAAAGGAACGTTCGTGTTCAAGTGTTAACCGTATATAGTGAGTGATTGATCATGAGTGAGGAAGAACAGTTTTACGCCGCTTTTATTCCAGCAATATGGCGGGGGACTCCATAAATGCGCTTCACAAATTGTACCTATGAATGGAATTGAACCCGGGTTTTCGGCATGACGATCGAACGCTTTGGCCGCTAGGCTACCTCAACGCCCCGCATAACCATATAGCTCTTGACAGAGAATTTAATCACATACATTTCATCCATTCAACCACATTTCTATCATACTAGGCCGCAGCTCATAGATACAAGCACTTCTTTCACACATGCTGCCATAAAACATATCTTTCCATAATTTATTTATGAGCGAGTGAATGTGATTTTACGCCGCTGCTAGCAATATTCCAGCAATATCACGGTGGGGGACACCAGAAATGGGCTTCATACATTGTACCCTTGTGGGGAATCGAACCCAGACCTTCAGGGCGACGAGCGTACGCATTAACCTCTAGGCTACGCCACCGCTTCCCTAGTAATTTTTGGGTTAGGATAGAACACAAAAGCATTTGAGGGTCTTAAGGATTCAATCTGTACATGAGTATTGTCAGTGGGTCAGTTTCTGCACTACAAGTCCCAATAGCTAACCTGTTGGAAACTAACAACTTCACTTCGACACATCCATTGGCAAGACTGCAGTTTACCTATTGTGTAATGGTTGTACATGTATATACTACATTTAGTTCCATAAACAACATGACGTTTACACGGGTCTACATTTCCTGAGAATTCTAATTTAACATAGATTGTTTACTGATATACAAACGCCAGAGGCGGGTACAGGGGATGAGTGCGCAAGCACGCACACAGGAGCAGCTGTGGTGTGTGTGTGGTGTCCACCCATACGCCTGTTTTTCATTTATTAGGAAGGGGTAGGCCAGTGGATGGTATGGGTTTGTCATGGTTGATTATTGCAGGATACTAGATTGCATTACATTTCGCTCACCCAATCTGTACCTAGCTTTGTTTGGCTCAAGAATAATGTATAATTCATTTTCATTGATCTTTTTAAGCAGTTACGTTCTGCTGTTGACTCATCGAGGGATTATCACATACTGTATAGACATTCACTATTTTTAGAATCTTATCTGTTACAATTACCTCATTACTATAGACCCCGGTTAACGAAAATTAGGAACTTCAAACCGCAGGCTGCTTATTGAAACAGGACTTTGGTGCGGCACTGAACGGCGTAATAGAACCTGACATCTTTGTACATCATCTGTCTGTGATGATCTTCACTTTTTATTATACTGTCCAGGACTAAATGCCCTGAGACACCCATTTCATTCCCAGTATCTGTTCTGTAAACATCCTACCATTGAAATATTTGTTTATCGAAAGGAATGTGAGTATTTACCACTTAACCTTAAAACTGCCAAATTTTCAAAACAGGACATTGTTCAGTGGTTTAATAAGTATCAGTTAGCTTTTGTCCTGACCTGACGTTCGCCATGTTGATGAGGCAGGAATATCACACACACACACACACACACACACACACAGAGAGAGAGAGAGAGAGAGAGGGGCACGCACGCACGCACGCACGAACGAACGCACGCACACACACCCTATTTACTGCGCATGAGTTATGAGCGCAGCATAGCTGTTGAAACCACCTCTCCCCCAACACTTGGGGGAAAATGGTGAATGGTCTGAACTCCGATTTCGCGGTCATATTTTCATCGCGAATTTTTTTTCAACGTTATAGGTTGAATTGGTAATTTTGATGATTTGTTTCGGTAAGTGCATGCCGAAAGGTATCAGAGTCTGTAAAGTTGTGTTTTATGTTGCATGTCAACTTAAATGCAACTTAATGCACAGGCAGATTGTAGCGCAAATGAGGTTGCGCAGCGTAGAGAATGTGACAAGTCTTTTTATATGCGAGCAAAGCTTGGCAACGTACTTTGCTCGCTTCGGTTCAAAACATATTTTTCATGTCAAAATAAAATTTCGCCACTGTCAAAGGTAGACACACATTTCTTCACTGGGGTGTGTTCTCACATTTCTTGCCCCATGTTTAGTAATTACTCACGTGAAATATGTTTTATTCAACATTTTGAGCGCCACTCGTGGTCTTCAGATCCTTCTCCGCCTCCATTACGCCTGTCAGCTTCCGGTTGAACGCAGTGACGGAACAAGAATAAGCAGAAATTATTAGTAAGAAATGCCTAATTTTATCATGAACCTGTTTGAGTTTATTTGTCTTATCTGTCGGCACTTTTGGAAAAGTGGTTTCAACATCTGTGTATCTGCGTCTATAACGCTTGCGCAGTGAATAGGTTCGCGGAGCTTGAACGAGTATGCATGCCCGGAGTATGAGGTCGTGAGCAGTAGTCTAATCTTGGTTGTGTACACAAACAAGTAAATAATCTACTCGTTACATAAAAAATTGTTGATTGTGGTAAGCAGCCTCTGTCACAGAGAAAGCTCAATGTCTGGTTTATTGACACCTTTACGTCTGCCTGTCTGCTAACGACAATATGCAATACACAGCTTCAATCATTGACCACATGCAATTTGAACTTAACACACAATTTGAACTTAACACCTATTAGGCTATACGCCATAAACAAAATAAACTTATTTATGACTCGTGCACCCGAGCCCTTTCTCTGCCACATTATGTAATTATGCAGGTGTGATACTTGTACACATGTTTTCATGTGTGTGGGTTGCAAACAATCTACATCCATTTTTCTGGAGTGACTGGATTTGACGGAAACTGTTGCAAACTCGTCAGTCCCGCCTTGTACTTGGACGAATGACAGTTTCCAGCTATGCAGTAGTTCACAGTCTCTACTGACATGATTTTTGACTGGATCGAACGCAAATTCAGAGAACAGAAAACCCAACATCTCTATATACTTTTTTATGGATAACAACTTCTTCTAGTGTAAATGATTTTGTTTGACAACGGTATATGAATCCACACTGAAATGACCCATGAAGTACAATAAAAGAAGTTGTTATCCATAAAGAATCTTACATTCTTGTGACTCGCCATAGTTCTAAAATGTACATCAAACAGATCATCTGGCCAGTCGGAAGCCGTCGTTCGACTTGAGTGCACCCCCACCCGCTATGACTGGGTTCGGTCTCCCGAAGGCTTCGTTTCGAGGGAAGTAAGCTCAAGTACAAAATACTGCACTATTGAATCGCGATTGTACGCTTATTATTTTGTTTATTTGGGGTTTTCTTACAAGCAGCAATGTCAGTTTTTATGTCATTGTCTTTGGTTGTTTTAACAATAGTCCAAGCTCAGCTTCTCTGCTGATTGGTTTGGTTCAAATATACTTCTCAACGCCACGTTCCTACTAACCAGTTATGCCACCGTTATGCACATGAGGACTTTAGCTAAAGGTTACTAATTACACATTTGCAATTGTTATGCACATAGCAAAGTAAACTGTAACAGAAATAATTGAATAATATAGCCATAAATATGCTCAAGACAAATCAAATGTAAATACTTGCACAGTGTGCTGTTTTACCTGTATGAATGAACGTATGGTTGGTTTTCCTGTATGTTTTCTAAATATGCTGGCTCATGGTTCTTGATCCCAAATGCTTTGTATGGTATAAGATTGGTATATTTCATCATTTTGTATTTTGTTTGTAACTCCTTAATGATAGTTTCAAGTATGTATATATAGGTTGGCATAATGATGTTATATTTTATCAGGGAGCCTATATAGAGGGGGAGAAGAAGCTCCTCGACAAGCCGCTGAACGTATGTCTCGGGTCGTTACGTAACCAGTGTAGCCAATATGGTGGCAGCGTAGTGTTTAAGATTGAACCCGGTTTACTTTCAACATCTGATTAAGTTCACTGAGTGTTGTGACAACTGAAATCCTACATGTAGAAGATAGGTTAACTACTTTGTCACATAATTAGTCAAATAATTGGTATTAGTGTCCGTATTAAACTTCTTTCACACATTCGTTTAATTTTTAGAAGGAAAACATATCTTTAGTTGGAATGGTATTTGCAAGTAATAGTGACAGTTTTATGACTTTATGTAATTCATATGAGGGGATTATACTATCAGGTGAGTATATGCAAGTAATAGTGATAGTTTCCTAATCTGAAACAAAATATTAGAGTGTATTTGAAGTGTGTTAAAAATATGACATATTTCCGATCTGATTCTAATTTGACAAAACTGGAAAGGTGTTTTAGAACGCTTTGTGACAGTTTTACACTTTATTTTTCAGGGCAGTGTGACAGTGCCAGTTAACAGTTTGTTATATTCCATTCCATTTCTTTCTTTCATTCACGTATGTACCTTTCTTTTATTCCTTTTCCTTCTTTCTTTCATTCATTCACATCATTCTTGCTCTTCATTCATTCTAAAATTTCGACTGATACAATAAACTGACTGAAGTTCTGTTAAACACAACTGAAGTTGAGCTGGGAACGAGCCAAGTCACTGCGTGCGTTGGAGCATGACGAGGCACACGTTACTTAGTACAAATGGTAAAGAAAGCAGAAAGAGTCCCACCTGTCGGGTTTGTTTCATATGCCGACAGATAATCCCGCGCGTCTTTGCTGTACCTACTATAGCCTGTATTGGAAAGTCGAATACTGAACAAAGGGAGCAATATAAAGTTATATAGTTTTAAGGGTTAACAGGTTAAGAAAGTCAATTATAAAAACATTTTAGTTCTGCATTTAATTAACAGTGCTACATAACTTGATATTTTGACATTCATAACAATAAAATATAATAATTCTGTACTTCAATCCACTTTGTTACAACACTCTACTGGCTTCCAATCTCCTATACACAACTCCTTATTAACTTCTGGCTTCCCATCAGCTTGTGTACATCATCCCC